>NW_015163633.1:167435-208791 GCF_001447785.1 Gekko japonicus | reverse complement strand
TTGTGCGCACGTGTGCCAGTCCCCACGTGTGCACAAAAATACAAAAAGTTTAAAAAAAATTCGCGGGGAAGCCGGGGAGGCCGGGCGGGCGGGCAGGGAGGGGGGGGGAAGCCGGACCTTGCCTCCGCCGCCTCCTCCTCCTCCCCGGAGCCGGCAGGCGGGGGGGGGAAACCGGCCTCGCCGCCGCCGCGGGTAGATGGGGGGGATGGAGGAGACGGAGCTCTTCTCCCCCCTCCCCCGCGAGTATCGCGGGTCCCCCCTTGTATAATCCAAGTTATATTCCAATCGGCTCTGATTGAAGTCAGCTGTACTATTGATTCTAACCTCCAAACCAAGGTATACCATTTCAGAGTTCAGCAGAGATTTCTGGAGCAGGCTGCGGGAGGCAGAAGATTATCATCGACGTTTAAAGGTCCATCGTTGGATACATTTCAGATTCAATTGATATATAAGAGTATTTTTAATGATGTGATCCTGAGTTATCAATACCCACCCCTTTTAAATCAAAGTGATGTGCATACTCAGCACAAATGCCCACTTGTAATTAGTCACTCTCAGTGCAAGCCTGTGCAGAGTTACTCCAGTCTAAGCCCATGGAAATCAATAGGCATAGACTGGAGTGAGTCTGCATAAGACTGCACTGTCAGTGTGCACAACCAGTTAGCTGGTCAGAAATAGAGAGGTTTCTGAAGAATGTTGTCTGAAGCATGGTCTGCTCTTTCAGGACAAGCTTGGTTACAGTGAACACATATACAGCCTGTCTGTACATGCTTACACCCAGGGCTCTTTTTGTAGCAGGAACCCCTTTGCATATTAGGCGACACACCCCTAACGTAGCCAATCCTCCAAGAGCTTACAGAGCTCTTCTTACAGGCGCTACCGTAAGCTCTTGTAGGATTGGCTATATTAGGGGTGTGTCGCCTAATATGCAAAGGAGTTCCTGCTACAAAAAGAGCCCTGCGACACCTATTTGTAAAAAAGAGCCAATGCACATTCATTTGACAAATGAAACAGGGCCCTGTACCTTGATATATGAACACATGAAGCTGCCTTACACTGAATCAGTTCATCGGTCCATCAGAGTCAGTATTATTTACTCAGACTAGCAGCAACTTAGGCAGAGGATTTTCATATCACCTCCTGTCTGGTCATTTAAACTGGAGGTGCCAGAGATTGAACCTGGGACTTTCTGCATATCAAACAGATGCTCTACCACTGAGCCATGCCCCTTCCCTATATGGGATTTCAATTACATGTTCAGCTATTTGTGAGTGGAATGTAACTGTATGTGGATTGTATGTATGTTTACTGTAATTTATGAACATGGCTGATGATAAACATATCGTAAAAGGAAATTGGTGGTGAGGGGACAATTTCTTGCAGCAATTCATGGAATCCAGCTCCTGTTCAATGAAACCCTAGTTATGGTATGGTAATTGACATATCAATGTAGTCTAATGCTTCGGGCACAAGCTGGTTTGACCGGGACAAGTGCTGGAGATCGAGTGGAACAGTGTTGAAGCAAACGAGGTCAGAGAAATTGACCGACAATGGACGTGAGTTCAAAATAAGCAGACAATTGTAAAAAGCAAATTCCCCCCATGGGAAACTGGATCGCAAAGAGGGATGGCTCTTATGCGAAAAGACTGATAAATGAGATGATGGTGGGAGGGGGAGGAAAAACAGTGAGTGTGTTTTGAGAGGCTTACTTGATTGCTGACAGCGTGGGAGCGATCTTTAGAGTTGGAGGGAAGCATCAGAAACTGTAAACAAATCGTAAAAAATGGCTGCCGTGCAAAGAAAACTGAAAACGAAACCACCTGGCAGCCCAAAACCGGAAGAGGGAGCAGACATCATGAAAAGGCTAGCAGATATGCTCAAACCAGTGATGGAGCACCTCGATGGTATTAACCAGCAACTGACTGTAATGAATAAAAACTTTGCATCTCAGCAGCTCCAACTGAAAGAAACAGAGAAGAAGGTGGAGCAGGTAGCTGGGAAACTTAAGGAGTTGGACACCACAAGCAAGAAAATGGAGAAAATAATGGAAGAAGTGGAAACAAAGCAAAATCTACAAGAAAACCGTTTGTTACAGCTGCAGATGGAAAAAGCCAACATGATTCTCAGATTCCAGGGAGTTCCTGAGGCAGAGAAGGAGGCTCTGAGGAAGATACTTAGCGAGATTATCGCTCCAACAATAGGCTTAACAGTGGATGAACTGGTAAAAGAGATGGAGATGGGTTATAGGGCTTACTCCAATTTCATTAAAAAAATAGCCTGCCTGGAGAAATTGTGGTCAGATTCTCAAGACGACAGACCAGAGATGCTATTTTAAAGGTGACATCAGCAACTCCACTGAAAATGGGAAAGTTGATCATTAAAACTTTAAAAGACATTCCATTTGAAATTCGTCAAAAGAGGAAAAACTATAAGGACTTTGTTTTCTTCAAACTAATGGAATTTCATATAGGTGGGCGATCACGGAGGGTGTCATCTTCAAGATCAACGATAAAAGAGAAAAGATTGATTCCACCTTTAAAGCAAAGTGGTATATGACTTTGGAGACAGAAAACCGAAGTAAAGGCAGAAGGACTCTGAGAATTGCCTTTTGAAGCGAAGAATAAGAAGATGACCGGAAAGCTCTCTCATAACAACTAACAAAATAACAGGTTAACATTGAAGCTGAGGTGAACAAGAACTCTACAAGTATATGAGGCTTCCGGTCAGGGAGAAAATGGCGATTTAACGCATCTTGAAAGTGCTCAAGGTGATGGGGGCTCCAGAAAGCAGTTTGGGCAAGTTTAACTGCCCAACGCAGCTTCCCCCAGGCAAGGGGGAGACAGGCAAGCAGCAAGACCCAAGGGGGAGTTGAGATTGGAGAGATTTGAGTCTCAGAGGAGGCTTGGATTTCTCTTTGATCTCCTTCCGTGAAGCGGGTATTTGCATTCAGCACTGAAGGAGCTTACCGGGCTGTGTATACAGCATAAAATCGCCATTCCCGATCTCATCAACAGAAGGGGGAAAGATTGGAAGTAAAAGAAACAGCACAAAACCAATGTAAACAAAGAAGGTAACGAAAACCAATTTATCTTACCGGAGATGATTGTTGAACGCATGATGAAGTTGCCGGAGAAGAGACTATAAAATTTCTAATCGATGGTGTGAACTTGTATGGCTTAAAAGTGGGCAGTTTGAAGCAAAATCAGAGAAAAAGGCATTTGTTTTGCATTCCTGAGGTTGAGTAGCGATAAGGAAAGAGACTTGCTTGTTAAAATCGCGAGAACAGGAGAGCCTGAATCCGGAAGTGACGTTGTTGTGAACTACAGAGGAGCCAGGAGCGAGTGTGGAGAGCTGGCTGGAGGTCCGGAAGAAGGCCGGAAGTATAACGGGGGATCGGATAAAAGGAGGGACTGCATTGAGAGAACCGGAAGAGGAAGGGAGGACATCTTCAAACGATGGACAGGAAGTGTAGCAAAAGAGCCTCCTCTATAATTGAAAATCATAGAGTACATTTCTAAGAGGACTAAAAATTAAATTGCTGTTTTCGGGCCGAAATAAGCAAGGAGAAGTTTAAAAATACAGTTCAGCTAGGCAGCAGAAGATCTATTGAATGCTGACAGTGGAGGAGTGTAAAAGTGAAGTGAATTTGGGGCCACAGGAACTTGACAAGAAAACAATGGAGAAAGACAGGAAGTGGAGCAAAAAGCCGATCTGCCTGGCAACAACAGAGGGAGCTGCCTATTGGTTGAAGAGTGAATGGTGCATTTAAAGCAAATTGAAGCCCAAACTAGAGACTGAATTGGCAGTTAAAAAAATAAATAAAAAGTTATAGAGAAGATTGAATAAACGATTAGATTGTAGAACTTTGGTATTTGAGAAAGGAAAAAATTAGTCGATATTGGACTATAGAATCAAAGGTGATCTAAAGTGGAGTTAAGGCAGAGGCAAAGGGCGTTGTCGTTCTTGACACCAAGAATGGCTAAAGCCAAAGATAAAGAAATGCAGGCGGCTATGGACGCAATGGAGAAGAGAATGATAGATGCCATTCAAGATTTAGGAAAACAGATGCAAGTCATTCAAGGAAATGTGGCTTCAGTTAAAGAGTTGATGATGTCAGAAGTGGTGGAGATTAAAAAGGATGTAGGAGAAATTAAAAAAGAGTTTCAAGCAGTCTCAAAAAAGTCTGCAGAAATAGAACAGAAAATTCAAGATGTAAATGCCAAAGTGGAACCAGTTGTGAAAGAAAGCAAAAGAACAGAGACAATGGGAGAATATAGAGCGACGCAGAATTACTTAAGAGTCAGAGGAATTGAAGAACAACTGAATGAAGACATCAGAGAGAAAGTAATTGATGCCATTGCGGAGTACCTTAAAGAAAAGGCGGAAGAAATTGATTACCACTTTGACCTGATTTACAGAGTACATTCAACGTATGCACAACAAAAGAATCTGCCAAGAGATGTCATTGTTCAATTACTGACCAAAAGAATGAGAGAAATTATTTTCAAGAAGCAATTCGTAGATCCTTTGGAGATAGATGGGAAAAAGATAATTATAATGAAAGAGCTACCCAGAGCGATAATGCAAGACAGGAGAAACTTTAAGAAGCTTACAGACAAACTGAAACAGAAAAAATATAAGATTTAGATGGGAAATACCACAAGGTTTGAGTTTTGAGTTCCAAGGTCAAAGACAGATTATAAAGACACCAGCGGACATGTTGAGATTTCTACATGATAATGATAGTGAGTTTGGAGATAAGTAAGAAGACAAAACAATGGAGTACAAATTTATATCTTGGAATGTAAATGGATTGAACTCACCTAATAAGAGGAAAATTATAAAACATTGGCTGGAGAAAAAAAAATGTAATATAATTTGTTTGCAAGAGACTCATATTAAAAAACAAAATTCTAAATATTTGGTTGCTAAAAGATTGGGAGAAGAATTTCATTCTTTGGCAGACACAAAAAAGAAGGGGACTGTGACATACATCAAAAAAGAATATGAACCAAAAGAGGTATTTAAGGACAAAGAAGGAAGATACATTGCAGTAGAAATGAATATGCACCAAAAAAAGACTTTGATTGTTAACACTTATGCACCAAATGGGGCTAAAGAGAATTTTTTTGAAGACTTGATGAAGGAATTGGATCAGGTGACTCATGAACACATCGTTCTTTTGGGAGATCTGAATGGAACAATTAACAACAAATTAGACAGAAGTACAAAGAGACCCGACGAGAGAATAGGGAAACTCCCTAAATCTTTTTTTGAACTCGTTAAGCAGGAGAAATTAGAAGATGTTTGGCGAAAATGGAACCCTACAGCGAAGGACTTTATATTTTATTCAAATAGACATGAATCTTTCTCAAGAATTGATATGATATGGGCTACTAGCGAGTTGACATTAAAGACTAAAATGGTGGAAATTTTACCAACTCAGACTACAACCCAATTTTGTGGATTACAAAGGAGGGATGGAAGAAGCCAAGATGGAGGATAAATGAAGACCTACTAGACAAGCAAGAGACAATTGATCTGATTAAAAAAGAAACTACTCAATTCTTTGAAATAAATAGGACTGAAGATATCGGTATCCAGACGGTATGGGACGCCTATAAAGTGGTAATGAGAGGGTTACTGATATCACTTAACAGTAGAGAAAAGAAAAAGAGATTGGAACAGCAGAGGAAAATTACGGAAAAAATTAAGGAAAAAGAAAAAGAGCTGAAGAAAAGACCGGGAAAGAAGAAAATAATGAAGGAAATTCATTTATTGCAAGAACAGCTAAATGTGATTTGGAACCAAGAGATGTATTGGAATCTGAAAAAATTGCAACAAAAATCCTTTGAAGGGGCGAATAAGCCTGGAAAATATCTGGCATGGCAGCTGAAAAAAAGGAGGGAGAATAAAATTATAAATAGAATAATAAAAGATGGAAAAGAAATTGTTGACAGTAATGGAATAAGAAGAGCTTTTTTAAAATACTATGCAAAGTTATTTGGCAAAAAGCTGATTGAGAAAGAAAAAATTCAGAGTTTTTTGGACAAATTAAAAATACCAAAAATGGCTGAAGAAATGAAGGAAAAATTAAATAGTTGGATTACAAGGGAAGAGATAGAGAAAGCAATTCAAGACGCAAAGTTGGGAAAAGCTCCTGGGCCAGACGGTTTTACTGCAAAATACTATAAGAAGTTTAAAGAAGAGCTAATCCCAATTTTTGAGTTGTTGGTGAATGAAATAAGAGGAAAAAAGAAAATACCGGAGAGGGAAGAGATAGAGAAAGCAATTCAAGACGCAAAGTTGGGAAAAGCTCCTGGGCCAGACGGTTTTACTGCAAAATACTATAAGAAGTTTAAAGAAGAGCTAATCCCAATTTTTGAGTTGTTGGTGAATGAAGTAAGAGAAAAAAAGAAAATACCAGAGTCATGGAAAGAAGCAACAATTTCGCTTATCCCAAAAGAAGAGCAGGATTTAACGAATGTAAAAAACTACAGGCCAATCTCGTTGTTAAATAATGATTATAAAATTTTTAGAAGAATAATTTCAGAAAGAATTAAGCTGTACTTGCAGGAAATGATTGAAGAACAGGCCGGTTTTCTTCCCAACAGACAAATAAGAGACAATATAAGAGTGGTAACGGACTTAATCGAATACTACGACAAACACCCAGAAAAAGAAGTAGGTTTCTTCTTTGCAGATGCAGAAAAAGCTTTTGACAATTTAAACTGGGACTTCATGTTTAGTGTTATTGAGAGAACAGAAGTAGGAGACTCATTTAAGAATGTAATTGAAGCCTTATACTCTGAATAAAGAGCTACGTTAGTAGTGAACAATGAAGTAACGGATTATTTCAAAGTGGAAAAGGGGACAAGGCAAGGATGTCCGTTGTCCCCGTTACTGTTTATATGGATTTTGGAAGTACTGTTACGACAAATAAGAGAAGACAAAGAATTAAAAGGTATGACAAATAAAGGATTTTCTTATAAATACAGAGCATTTGCAGATGATGTAATGTTTGTGATTGAAGAGCCGATAAAGAACCTACCAGTATTGATGGAAAGAATAAAAGAATTTGGAGATTTGGCGGGATTTTATCTTAACAAAAATAAATCTAAAATAATGTGTAAAAATATGAAGGAGAAGAAGGAAAAAGAACTACAGAAGATGACACAATGTGAAACAGTTAAAAAAATAAAATATCTGGGCATCGAGTTGACAATGAAAAATATTGACCTATATAAAAATAATTATGGCCAAAAATACAAACAGACATTAAGAAATGGGACGTTGAATTTATCGTTGCTTGGAAGAATATCAGTGGTCAAAATGAACATACTACCGGGAATGATGTTTTTATTTCAGACAATACCTATTGTAAGAGGAGTAAAAATATTTGACTTTTGGCAGAAAGAAATTTCAAAGTTTATATGGGCAGGCAAGAAGCCAAGGATTAAGATGAAAATCTTATGTGATGCGAAAGAAAGAGGAGGTTTTCAGGTACCAAATTTTAGACTGTACCATGATGCAGTATGTCTGGTTTGGCTAAAACAATGGATTTCACTAGAAAATAAGAAGTTGTTGGCGCTAGAAGGGCATGATTGTAGATTTGGTTGGCGTGCGTATTTATGGTATGAGAAAGTGAAAGCCGACGGTTTTTTAAAACATCATTACATAAGAAGAACGCTCTTTGACGTATGGATTAAATATAAAAGATTTTTTTCAGATAAAAGACCGCTTTGGATTGTACCTGCAGAGGTAATAAAACCTTTTTCGTCATCTAGAGGAGAAGATTGGGTTCAATATAAGGACATGTTAAAACAGTGTACATGACGCCAAAAAAGATTGCAAATATGAATTGTAATGTTTCAAACAAGTGTTAGAAATGTAAAAAAATAGAAGGTTCATTATACCATATGTGGTGGACCTGTGAAAAAGCGAAAGAATTCTGGACTGATATACATGCAGAAATGGAAAAGATAACGAAGAGTAAATTTTAAAAAGAACCAGAAATACTATTGTTAGGTTTAAAAATGGAAGAAATTAACATGACAAAAAGGACACTAATGTGGTATATGATAACAGCAGCAAGAATAGTGTATGCTCAAAATTGGAAACTGGAAAGAATCCCAGGTGTAGAAGAATGGATTAAAAAACTGCTTTTTATGGCAGAAATGGACAAAATGACAAGAAAACTGAAAGATTTGGAGGCGGAAGAATTTTTTGCAGACTGGAAGGATTTTAAGGAATATTTAGAGAAGTATTGGGATGTGAAGGACAATCTGATTTGCTTTGAAAACTATTAAGGGGATGTAAAAAAGAAAAGAAATGGACTTAAAATGATAAATATGTGAACATATAGTTATATGATAAAAGATTAGAAACGTGTTAGAATGTAAGATTTGAGCTGGTGGTGGAAACGCTGTTGGAAGCCTATGAAAGGGAGAGGAGTAAGTAGAAAAGGATATATATTGAAGTTGATATAATGTGAATGTGTATTATCCTAATAAAAGTTGTTTTTTTAAAAAAGAACTCTACAAGTATATTGTTTTTATTAACACTTATTTTACTAACACTTTCACTAACAGGGATAAGATCTCCTCCTCTTGGAGTTTTAGTATAGTGTGGTTACCTTTTCTTTGTCCCTAGATGTAGTCCCCTTCCTTCATACTTTCTTTGCAGTTTGTAGTGTATTGCAAAAATAAAAAATCCCTCTGGGGATTTAAAAAAAAAAGTAGTCTAATGCTAGAGCAACATGTCAATGACAAGTCTTTTTGAAAAAGCCCTCTGGTGACGGACGTAGGAAGTAGGTGGGAAGTAGGGGTGTGCAAATAAAAATTCAGTTTTCTCCCAATTCAGGTCTATTGGACCCCAAAGATATCTCTGTTCCCAAATATTCCCGAATACCAGTATTGGTATTGTATTGGTATTTTGCTAAATATTCGGGAAACCTGAATTTATTCAGTTCCATTATACCCTATAGGGGTATACCCCACGGGGTATAATGGAGAATTTCACTCACTGCAGCAGCACAACTGGGTGAGTTCAGAAGGCAGACTGTGATGAGGAAAATGGTGCCGATTCGGGCAGAACCTGGAAAAATGCACACCATCCCATCCACATGGCATGCAAACATGCTGTGGCTATGATGTTTCTCTGAAGGTCATATCAAACCAGGTTTAGGAAAGATCAGAGGAAAGCAGTGGGAAAGATCTCAGTATAGATGATAATAGGTAAAGGTAAGGTAAAGGTTTCCCTTCCTCGAAAGCCAGTCAAATCCAACTCTAGGGATGTGGTGCTCATCTCCATTTCTAAGCCGAAGAGCCAGCGCTGTCCATAGACATTTACGTGGTCATGTGGCCGGCATGACTAGATGCCAGGCACATGGACCTTCCCACTGAAGTGGTACCTAGTTATCTACTTGCAATTTCTTGCTTTCGAACTGCTAGGTTGGCAGGAGCTGGGGCCAGAGATGGGAGCTCAGACCATCACGCGGCACACTCGTGTCTCAAACTGCTGAACTACCGACCTGCAGCTCAACGTCTTAACCACTTGAGCCACCACAGATGATAATGCTCCCCGCCCCCCCCAAAAATACTCCAGTTAGAGTATAGAGCAGCGTACAAATGCTAAGTGCTATTTTTGTTATTGTAACTGCTTCCCAGCTCTCATTAGACGTGGAGTACAAGGGAATGGGAAGACTGACAAGCAATCTCTTTAGGATCCATTTGCTTGCTGGTCCATCCCTTTGCACATTTGGAGGCTTTTCCATCCATGGTATCTTGGCATAGAATGATGGAAATATTCAGCTTCTGAACGCTAGATCTGGAATGAGGGCGGGGGAATGTTTTACTATCTTTTTTTTTTTTTTGCTTCCGAAAGGTAGCAGGGAATAGCCAAGCAAAACACTGCAGAGCAACATAAATGATTTAAGATCCAAAACCGTTTTGCCAGGGAACCGTTAAAGATGGAGTCTAATCCTTTAATCTAACCCGGTCCTTCTAAAAGCTTTGCGCTAAGAGTTGACTCAGCATGTCACTGCCAAGAAGATCCATTGACCCTGAGTTCAGTGCTGAGAAATTGAGAAATGTTCTTTTTAATGTCTATTCAATAAATACAGCATCTTCCTCTCCATGGGCTGAGCAATCCACTTCAAATCCATTACCGTCCATTCGCACAGACTGACAAGTTGTCCTGAGACAATAGTGGCCATGAGATGAGGTTAACCCTTGCAGAGGGGGAATGTATAAATCTTGCCAACTGCAGGACTTTTGCTCCCCGAAGACCTTGAGAAAAATGGGGGGGGGAGGAGGAGGAGATATTTGAATTGATGAGAGAGGGTGGCTGCGTGTGCTCCATCTAGACCAAGGTGATTTGTGTCAAGGAAACACACACAGTCCCAAAGCCCACGTGTGAAAGGCAGGGATTCCAGACCTCTGGAAACTCTTTGGATTTGGGAGACAGAAACTGTTTGGTTGCACAGTGAAGTCTTAGGATAGATTCTTTGTCATCCTGGCAATAACTGGATACTGGGAATACAGGTGATTGATAACCTATGTTGGGAGATGGGCAGCTTGATTATGACCCCGTAGATTCCCATGGCTTCCTGCTCTCAGCAGCTTTCCATACCACCAGCCGTGTGTCCTTCTGGTTCCTCTGTCCGCCTCTGAGTTAGGAGTGGGGGTGCCACACTGCTGCACTTCCAGTCCTTTCTGGAAAGAAGATTCTGGGAGATGGAACTGGGAAGCTGTTGCTTCACAGAGGCTCCATAATTATCACACAAGTAATGATGACTTAGTGGAGCTGCGGTGGCTCAAGTGGCTAAGACGCTGAACTGCAGGCTGTGGAAGGTCAGTAGTTCAGCAGTTCGAGACCCGGGTGCCGCATGACGGAGTGAGCTCCCATCTCTAGTTCCGGCTCCTGCCAACCTAGCAGTTCGAAAGCAAGAAATTGCAAGTAGATAAATAGGTACCACTTCGGTGGGAAGGTAACAGCGTTCCGTGCGCCTCGGTGTTTAGTCATGCCGGCCACACGACCACGGAAACGTCTTCGGACAGCGCTGGCTCTTCGGCTTTGAAACGGAGATGAGCACCGCAACCCTAGAGTCGGATTCGACTGGCTTTCGAGCAAGGGAACCTTTACCTTTTTAATGATGACTTGCAGAATAGACTACTGTGGTGCACTCTATGGGAAGTTGCCCTTGAAGGCTGTCCAGAAACTTCAATTAATTCAGTATGTGTCTTGTGGCCTATTGGCAGGCACAAGCTGACCTGCAGCAGTTGTTGAAAAGTGGGGAATAAATATTTTAATAAATGCATAAATATATATTAGCTTCCCCCCCTTGTTCAGTACCACTTTCCCTTCTAACGTCTACCGCTTTGGTTCTATTTCCCCCAGATGGTGTCTTAATCCTCCCTCTTGGATTAGTCATATGGATGACTCCACTCCATCAGAGAGCATGTAACATGCTGTCACAGCTACACAGCCAATCAGATTTGCCTATATAATGATGTTACGAAGGGCAAATGAAGTCGATTGTGTTGAAAATAAAAGTGAGTCATGGCACACCAAACAAACAGGCAAGCATTTTTTCAAAAGTTAAAAACAAATCATCACCTAAGAAAACACTTGGAACACTGCTAGGGGAAAAAAGTTTGCAAAAAAAGTAATTTCAGTTCAGTTTTTATAGTCAATTTTACTGGATGTTCCTAATTCCTGATCACGGCAATCCAGTTCAGCGGCCATAGCAGAGAACTATTATTTATGTATTTGAAATATTTGAATTCAGCCTCTCCACTGAAGCACTCAAGATGATTTTAAAAAAACATCAGCGACAGTAGAATCACTAGGAAAATATAATCCACCAAAATCATTATTAAGGTTTGGGTTTTTTTTTTTAAAAACCCACATTTTCAAACTGAATTCACAAGAACAGCAATAACATTTTCACGAAACCCCAAAAACAAAACAGCAACCCACTAAAGAATGTGTAACCTATAAAGCAAGGGGGGGGGGGGAGAGAAGCAAAAAAATATACTCAATTTAAAACCAAATGAAATTAATAAAGTCTTAGCCTTGCACCAAAAACACCCAACAAAGGTGCCAGATACAAGGATGAGAGAGTTATGGCCAGTTTGTAACATGGCTGGTTTATTTACTTCTTTTTTCGTCCATCTTTCTCAATGAGACTCAAAGCAGAGTACAGAATTAGAAACTAATGTGATAAAGGTCAGTAGGGTTGCCAAAATCCAGGTTATTATGTTTGCCACAAGGGTTCTGATGGGACCCTAGAAAATGTGCTGCTATCTTAAGTGTTTTATACTCACAAAGTGAAATTATTGCATCTTATGTCCTGTATATACATCACGGTCCTTGAAAAAGATGGTGTTCGAAATGGGTAAATTACTGGAGTCCCCTGAGACCGGTGGTTGTGAAACTGACAAGGTGCTGTTTGAATGTCTGAACAGAATGTAAACCTGCACTTTGGTGTATTGTTTGGGTGAAACCTATGTTTAATAATATTTGACACCAATATTTATATAACAGAATAGAAAAAGAAAAAGAAAAAAACTGATTTACCTTAAGCATACATCTATTATACTTTTGCAAATCTTCCTGTAAGTTTTTATATAACCTCCAGGTGGGGCCTGGAGACCTCCTGGAATCAGAACTGATATCCAGATGACAGAGATCAATTCCCCTGGAGAAAATAGTCCCTTTGGAAAGTGAACTCTGCGGCATATGATGCCCCCCTGGAGTCTCTCCTCTCCCCAAGAAGCCCCGTCCTCCCCAAGCCCCGACCCCCAAATCGCCAGGAATTTCCCAACCCAGACCTGGCCACCCTAAAGGTCAGTATAATATCATAGGCCTTTATTGAGAGGCTTATCTCACCGTGCTTCGTAGGCCTTGCTAGCAACAGTCCTCCTTGCTGCTGAGCCTGTGAGCCGGGATCCTGCCCTTCTGCTATAGAAAACACAAAACCCAAGTCCTGAGGGCACCACTGGATGTCCATCCATCATCTCATGTCCTTCTAAAGGGGATCAGGGTGCTGTTGGGAGGCAACCACAGGGTAGGTCTTCCCATCTTCAGAAGGACAATCCAAGTGCATGATAACTGAACTAGATGAGGGGAGGCGGTCCACTGGGAGCCCAACTCAAACCAACCATTTTAAATTCTGCCAAGGACCTCCATAGACATCGGCCGAGTTCATATTGGCAATTTTAAGTGCTAGGGAGTCATGGCAAGGAAGACCTGAAACAGACCACGAATGGGTTGTTCGCGGTATTCCTGTTCACACTGCAGCGAATGAAGTGGGAGGATACCATGGAGGAAGCGCAAGGGAGTGTTTGCACTGTCGGCCCACCCCTCGCGGCCTGTTAGTAGCTGTTTCAGTGCTCTGCTGCATGCGCCTATGCGCATGGGTGCCTGCTGTGGAAACAGCCAGCGCCTATTATCAATGACTGTGGGTTGTTCCCGCCTTAGTGGCGCTTGCGTTCACACGTCAGGGAACCGGAATCAACCCGCTCTACACACAGGGTGTGTTCAGACATGGCGTTTGCAACGGTATAGGTGCCAGTTGCAATCGGTGTACTTACCGGCGTTCACACGTAGAACATCTGCGTTCCATCCCTAACCGTTGCAAAGCCCTTTACACCATTGTACTCTGCCACTAGGTCCCCAAGTGGTGGTATCCTGAGTACAACAGTTGTAATCGCTGTACCCCCGTCTGATCACTCTCCACCGTTCCAGAGCCACTTCCGTTCGGAAGCCCGGGGCTTCCGATTTTCGCCTGCCATTTTTTTTTGTTAGGTTGCCGATATGCGCTTGGGCAAAGCTTCGCCCCGGCGTTTGTTTTTTTAAAAAAGAAAAGACCCTTAGTTTAACTTTCCAGAGGTGTCCGGGACTTCAGGGAGACCAGTTTGGGCTTTAAAATTTAAAGGTAAGTCCTTACCGTTAAACTTTAAATGTAATATGGGGTGTTTTGAGCATGCACAAAGATTGCCATTCTGTGGATGGCTGCCTATGCGCATGCTCAAATTGAGGGTTTTTTTTTTAAACGCCGACGCCTGCAGCATGTGAATGGGCATACAGCGATGGGCTCCGCTGTGAGGGAGGTAAGTGTGATTGCGTTTCAGCCGGCATAAACTGCACCGGTTCCAACCGGTACAGTTTATGCCGGCTGAAACGCCCCGTCTGAACGCACCCACAGTTTGCTACCACTTTCACCTGGTACTTTTTAAACTCAGGAGGGAAGCGGCACAAGATGGATTGAGTATGGCTGAGGGACACCTGACAGATGTGCCTGTGTGAACCCACCCCTTTAATCTGCTACTGAAAAGCTCCTGAAACGTTTGGCTGCTGGGCCTAATAATAATAATAATAATAATAATAATAATAATAATAATAATAATAATAATAATACAACTTTATTGTCATTGTACATAGTACAACGAAATTAAAGGTGCAATCATTCGGTGCAAACTGCCAGTCTGAACGCGGCCATCTAGTAGGAAGCAAAGGCAGATTCAAAGAGTTCCATTTTACTGAAAGACTGCTTCATACAAACTTCTACTGCACTTGGAGCTGATTTAGTCACATGCATGTCCACCACTGGATGTCTACAACATCAAGTGATGGCTGCCATGCATGGAATGGACCAGCAAATATATAAACCCACAGGCAGGATTCTTGTCGTGCCACACAGCATCACAAATGAAGCGCCTTTTGCTGGACTCCATTCATACATTTAGTAGCGATGAAATTTATATAATAACTAAGTGCAGAGAAATGAAGTTTTGAGTTGCTTGCTTCCTACATTACATCCATGTGAACAGGGGACCTACTGACCACACACATCGGGAGCACACAGTCCTTGAAATGCACCTGAAATATGTGGTTGCCATTTTGTGTGAAGTGGGCCATGAGTGAATTTTCTATATATGTATAGCTTCTGTGTACGCGATTTGCATATATGAATGCTGTAAAAGGTAAAGGTTCCCTTGTTTGAAAGCCAGTCGAATCTGACTCTAGGGTTGCGGTGCTCATCTCCGTTTCAAAGCCAGCGCTGTCCGAAGACGTTTCCATGGTCATGTGGCCAGCATGACTAAACACCAAGGCGCACGGAATGCTGTTACCTTCCCACCAAAGTGGAACCTATTTATCTACTTGCAATTTCTTGCTTTCGAACTGCTAGGTTGGCAGGAGCTGGAACTAGAGACGGGAGCTCACTCCATCACGCGGCACACTTGGGTCTCGAACTGCTGAACTACTGACCTTCCACAGCCTGCAGTTCAGCGTCTTAACCACTTGAGCCACCGCAGCTCCATATGAATGCTATACACGCCTAGAAAATCCACACATTGCCCAACTTATATGAAATGGTGACCATGCCTATTGAATGTGTTGCAGGAACCATGCACTCTTCATATGGGGTGGTTAGCAGGCTCCCAGTTTGCATAGATGTAATGAAGTAAATACGGAAGTGGATAAATGAATACATTCTGAAAAGGTCTTGTATCTATATCAATTGGTCATCATAACTGGCAGTGGAATACAGGAACTGGCTCCACCAGATGTCCTCGTATGCAAAAGTTCAGTCTGTCCTCCTAATTATCAAATGGTCCGCTCATGCATGCAGAGCATCATTTGATTGTGGGACTCATCTGGTGATGAACAGACCATCTTCTTGTGTCATCCCATCTTCGGTGACCTCTTCTCCTTTAGTCGTGCAGTACAGGAACCCGTTTGGAGATGGGCCGCATGTGGCTCCCTGGCAAAGGCAGCTCAACAAGGTTTCGCTTTTATTCCGAAGGATTTGTTCCTTCCCTGATGGTCCTGACTAGCTGAGTGGCTGAAATGAATCCTCTTCAGTCTATTTACTTGATATTTACCCAAGTCTGCAATCAACAGGAAAACACATCTCAGCAAGCTTGCCTGGCAAAGAGAAAGAATTGAGGCAGCTCCGCAGCTGTCATATATATTTCGGTGGCAAAGCAGGTCAGGAAAATTGATAAAATTAATCATACAAACTAGCAGGCACCAGGAGTAAAGGAGCGGGAGACAGAGAGTGAAAACGAGAGTTTGCTGCACCTGCCTTTATTTCTTTTAATGGATTTTCGGGCAATGTTGCTGATAAAATCCAAGCAACAGACATTATTTTGTAAGTAGGTGGGGGGGTGCAGTGGAAGGGAGGAGTTTGCAGATGGGAAAAAAGCAAACATTTCAGCTTGCGCTGTTTGTGGTCTTGGGAAGCTTTGTGGGGGCACCCGAGTGGTCTTGCTGGAGCCAAAGGACAAGCTCTATTGCCAATACTAATTGCTGAATTGAGTTCACCTTGGCAGCCATTCCTGTATTCTTCAAGAAAGGAAACCTGCAGTGTTTAATCTACACCAGTTTGGCGTAGTGGTTAAATGCATGGACTCTAATCTGGGAGAATTGGGTTTGATTCCCCACTCCTCCACTTATAGCTGCTGGATGACCTTAGGCAAGGCATAGTTCTGTCAGAGCTGTTCTTGAAAGAGCAGTCCTTGAAAGAGCTCTCTCAGCCCCACCTACCTCACAGGGTGTCTGTTGCGGGGAGAGGAAAGGAAAGGAGCCACTCTGAAGGGTAGGGTATAAATCCAATCTCCTCTTCTTCTTCTTCTTCTTCTTCTTCTTCTTCTTCTTCTTCTTCTTCTTCTTCTTCTTCTATCATCATTATCATCATCATCATCATCATCCCAGGGCATATTAATCCCAGAGCATACCCTGAGGGGGGCAGCTGCCAAGGCCCAGAACTTCTGGTCAGGCCCACTGCCACTGACCCCCCCACACACACACACTGACGTACCCTCCCTGCCATCCATGCTCCCGCTCTCATGCAGGTATGGGTGTGGAAAGAATGGTGGGCAAATGGGGCCTGGCTGCCCAGGACCCCCAAAACCTGGAACCCGCCCTGATCAATCCACTTGTTAAATCAATGGGGGAAAAACCTTTTTGATTTATTCAACAATGGTTTGAAGCTGTTTTAATCTTTTAAAAATACACGTACCTATCCCACAGGCTTTTCACACATAAACAACCTGTCTTGTTTGAGAAATCCTGGCCAATGGACAGCTAAATGTTTCCGTTTCATTCCTTGAAAGTAAAAAAAAGTGGCTTGGGAATGGCTAATTCTAATTCCTGACAATCAACGAACGCACACTTTCCCCCTTTCAGAACAAAGGTTTTATTCATATGCAAATGCATCGGCATTTAATTTATTAATTGATTGTATTAGCTTGTATCAATTTTTCCATGCCAAAAAGGCTACTTAAATTATTAATTGATTAATCATTTAAATTAATGTGATTAATTGTTCACATCTCTTATTGGGGAATGACCCTAGAAACCATGTCTGTGAGTATTTGTCCTGATAGAAGCCGTAATGTAGAATAATAATAATAATGATGATGATGATGATGATGATGATGATGATGATGATATACTTTATTGTCATTTTACATATTACAACGAAATTAAGATGCAATCATTCGGTGATCTACAACCATACTCATATACACTCACACAACCATTCACAACCATCCCATAACTCCCTTAAGGTTCACATTGCAACTTAAACCACCAATGTCACCCAAATTCCAATTCATACAGCATTTAAAGCAATAATAGCTCTCGAATAAAAACTATTTTTTAATCTGTTTGTCCTTGTTTTAATTGTCCTATATCTTCTACCCGAAAGCAGCAGTTCAAACAGGGAGTGTTCAGGGTGTGACAAGTCCTGCAGAATGTTCTTTGCTTTTTTCAAGCATCGAGAGCTATACAATTCCTCCAGGAACGGGAGAGGGCAGCCAATAATCTTCTGGGCTGTGATGATAACTCTCTGGAGTGCTTTCCTATCCACAGCCGTACAACTGGCAAACCAGGCACAGACGCAGTATGTTAAAATGCTCTCTATTGAGCAATGATAGAAGGACATCAGTATTTTCTCACTCAAGTTATTTTTCTTTAAAAGTCTGAGTAAAAAGTGCCTCTGCTGGGCCTTCTTCACCAGATCAGTGGTGTTAACACTCCAGGTCAAGTTTTGCTCAATAATCACTCCCAAAAACTTAAAAGTAGTCACCCTCTCCACACACTTTTAACTTTTTTTTTGATTTAATTTTATTTTAGTACCCCATATCTCTCGATCCTTCTACATGGTATATTCCAAGCTAGCCCAAATTCTGAATCCTTCAGTGCCTGGGTAGGATGATAAAAGCCAGAAACCAAATATGAATGAGAGGGTTGAAGACAAAAATTCAAGCCTCCAGCTATTTTAGATATCCTGACTTGGATCATCAGCCACACAAGAGGCATTTCCCTTCCTCCCCACCTCACTGCAGCTTTCTTTACCCCCAAAACCATCCTCCTTTGCGTCAGAGGACCCAAAGGGACAGTGTGTGGCAGGCAAACTGGGAAGGTACAGCGGGAGGAGGGAATAAGCAAGAATTCTCCTCCCCTCCTCCACAAATGGGGGAACTATTCCACTAGAGGAGCTGGTGCTGCACGAATGGAACGCCCCCCCCCCCCGAACAGTCCTCCTCAAAGATGAAAGGAGAGAAGTTTGGTGGGCAGGGGTGGAAGGACTGACTGTGTCTCATCCACTCTTCCTTCCTCTAGCTTTTCAATCAGCCTCTTGTTTGGGAAGCCTGTCGTATTTGTCAGAAACATGACAGGAGAATGACAACAGGTTGACTAGGACAGCGGTATGTATTTTTAATATTTAATTTGACTTCCCTGGAGGGTAGAGGGAGAATTCTCAGGGAAGACATTTCTGTAAGCATTTACCCTTATGAGTAATGTTATCACACCCTTAAACATCATGAACCCTCAAATTACCTAGCTCAGCCCACTTCTGGCAGGATCCTCCATGCGTCATTCTCACCCACAATGCTAAATAATATTTATGATTATAATTTCCTAACCTTGCCGGGTAATGCAAAGCTTTATAGCACAGGTGAATGTGTGTGTGTGTGTGTGTAATATATATATTTTAAAAATCCAAGGGTCCCAGGCAATCTAACTGGAGACAGTAGTAGAGGGAAGACTCCTTTTCAGCTGAATTATGACTTGCACCAGGTAGACAATGAATATCAGGCAAATCTCATCCCTTTGGCATCTTCAAGACAGGAAAGATGAAAAGGAATGAGGTGCAAGGTAGAGAGTTTTATTTAGCTCTTATGGATCCCTACACATTTCTATATGAGTTTCATCAGGGGGTCTTCTACAGAGATTTTTCAGTTCCCACCTTACGGTTCAAAGGTGGGAGAAGAAAAATCTCTGTAGAAGTTCCCCTGACGAAGCTCATAGTGAAACGTGTAGGGATCCATAAGAGCTAATTAAAACTCTCCACCTTGCGCCTTGTTCCTTTTCGTCTTTCCTGCCCACGGTGCGGCCATCATTTTTTCACCTTCAAGATAAAAATGTCTTTGCCTTTAGGAGATCAATCCCAGGCTTGTTCTGACAATTGCTGTTGTCTCAGAGAGAAAAAGAACTTCCATGAGATTAGCACAGATTTCCGCAAAACTTTGTCACATGTCGAGGAGCCGGTGTGGGGTAATGATTATACTATCATAATATTTGTGATGCCTTCTGAGAGTCCTTTTCGGGTTCCCAGTTGCCCAATAGAAATGAGAAACTACGTTTAAAGAGTCTATTTCCCCAGTTTAAATAGAAATGGGTGACTTTGAAAACTAAGGAAGGAGGTTTTCTTTTCCAAGGTGAAATAAACATGGTGTTGTAAGTCAGTCTGTGCTGAGTGATGGCTCAGATTTCTCAGACAAAGAACTACCTGCTAGCCCTGTACACATGGATGACATAGAAATGATAGTAGTAGGAAGTAATGATCTGAAAGGAAGATCTCACTTCCCCCTCCCCCACCATTTCTTCTTTCCCTTTCCTGAAAGCCATCATAGGCTCTCACCCTTTTCTCCCCAAACCTCTGAGAATGAAGCCCATCTTTGAGTATGGGCAACTACTAACTCAGGAACTGGAAGAAACTGGTTCAAATCCTCAAGATACTGAAGGAATATACAATACAAGTAAACCACAATAAGTGTGAGTCCACTATAAATGGGTAGGAATGTACGAGTCACTAGAAAATAAAAGCAGTTTGGGGGGCACCAAATCTAGAGAACATTACTATAGGTTCATTCATTTATTGGATGCTTACACAGTCTAGCGACTTTCAACCAATTGCTTCAGAAAGAAAAATGCTGGCAAAGGACTAAGCAATGTGAACAGGCTTTCCTGGAGGAAAACAAACCTTGGCTCCGATCACACGGGCAGGAAACTGCGGGGGGGGGGGGGAGGGGAAGCGTGGCTGTTTGCCCCGGGGCAAACTAACGCACGGTTAAGCGATCAGACCTCCTGTGGAGGTACCGTGGAGGTTACGTGGGTAGGGAGAGGTGCCGATCACAGGACACGCCTGCGCGCAACGAAGAAGCACGCGGTGCGGCAAATTGGTTTTCTTTTTTTGTGTACACGACAAATGCGCATGCTCCGTTGTGTGCGTGTGCGCATCCACGGAGACTTGGGGGGAAAAAACACCTTTTTCGCAAGGGGACATGGGCGGGCGCCAGATGCCATCGGAAACGCGATCAGATGCCCGCCCTTGCCCCGCGGTTTCTGGAAACTAGTACCTCCGAGGTACTAGTTTTTTTGCTGCACGTTTTCGGCAGGAAGCCTCGGTCGTGCCACGGAAGTGCTACGCTTCCCAGTTGTGCCGGTGAGATCACGCCCCGAGAAAATCTGCTTGTCTTCCGTCTCTCTTGCGTGGCTACTGTTCCATGTGACCGCAGCCCTTGTTGCTTTAGAACAACTGTTAACACAGCATCACACAGAATTGGAAATACCATTGGCATATGATACTTCATCATATGGAACTGGATCAATGATTTCTCATGGAGAGCACAACTTTGGTCAGATAGACAAGGAAGCTTTGAGGCTAGACTGAGGAACTGGGCATCTGTTATCTGTCTGTTACATTTTTTCATCTCACCCTTCCTCCCAGAAGCTTGAGGTGGTGTGCATGGGCCTCCCCTATTTCATTCTTCATGGCTGAGTGGGGATTTGGACTATCTCTCTGGTCTTAGGCTGATGTTTTTTCTTCTCTATCTACCTTATGGTGAGGGATTTTTTTACTTAGTGACAAGTTCTTGCTGGGCATTTCTCTGGTTAGTATTTGGATGGGAAGCCACCACAGAAGTCCAGGGTTGTGACACAGAAGAAGGCCATGGCAAACCGCCTCTGAGTATCTTTTGCCTTGAAAACCCTATGGGGTCGCTATAACACAGCTGTGACTTGATGGGGGGGGGAGACAAATAATAAATAAATAAATTCAGCAAAGGATTTGGTACGAGGAAGGTGAGTTGTGTTGTCTCACCTTTCTGCCATTGTGCCCCTTTTTTGTCGTCTGGGGCATCATGTGGTGTAGAATAGTGCTCAAGGTGTTTGATGGTGTGTGAAACAGACACTTTTGTACAACATTAACAAATGGCCTACCATTTGCTAACCTACCTCCTAGACCCATTGAAGGGGATGAAGGGGATAATCATGTGCCTCCTGGGAGGAAGAACAGGATAAAATGTTGTAAAAAGATCTTCTATTTGGATTCTTAACTTGGTTAGACTGGGATATGATCTATACTGGCTCTCCTGGATTTCTCAGTAACTTGGTGCACTGGGAGCAGGAGACGTCGGTTTGAATCCCATCCTGCCATGGAAGTTTGTTGGATGATCTTGGCCACTCACTTTCGTTAAGCCCAACTTACCTCTCGGCATTGCTGGTGTGAGGATAACATGGAGGATGGGAGAACAATGTTGCAAACTGTTTTGGGGAGCAAAGTGGGGTATAAAATATCTTTAAAAATTAAAAATATAAGAATGGTGATGCTATTGGCCATATTATTTTTCTGAATCACCTGGCTGGGATAGGATATGGAAAGTATTGTATTGGGGAAGCTCAAATAGTTCCTGGAAGTTAGTTCACAAAAATGGTGCTGGGTGACAGTGGTAACCACCCCCTTGGCTGTTGCCTTATGGGTGCTGTAAGGTTCCATCTGGTCACACATTCTGCTTAACGTGAACTCCCTGATTTGAATGATGTCATCTGGAGACGTCATGAGGATATGAATGACACTTGGCCCTCTCTTTCCTTTCCATCTGACTCTAGAGGAGAGGTTGAGATGTTGTGACATTGTGCAATGTTTCTCCTCCTGCCTACCTTTTCCTCCAGCTGGAGCAAACAGTCTTAGTTGGGCCTAAAGCCCAGGGGCAGGAGTTTGCCTGTTGTCCCTGGACAAATTATACTCCTGTAGAATAGGGATATTAAACACACACACACACACTCACACACTCACATTCACACACACACACACACACATTCACACACAGAGAGAGGCTTCAGTGTGAATATGGAGAAAAAAATGAAAAATGACTATTCTGTAAATTTTAACACACTTTGTTATACTTTTATATTGCAAATATCTATCATAAGTAACATTCATTGTATAAAATACATTTAATAAGTATGAGTAAATATATATAGGGCTGTGGTCAAAGACCATAGAGAATGGTACTAATATAATACAAAATCTTGGTGTAAATATTATGAACACAGTCCAGGCTACATTCCTGTATTCTTTTAGTGGTGTTATCACTTTAAGGCGTCTTAACGGAGCTGTGAAGAAGAAAAAAAAACAGACTAAAAAGCCTTCCTTTTCCCAAGCTCTTAGCCAACAGATATAACTTTATCCACTTTCATCCATTAAACACAGGGAAAAAACCTTTAATGACGTGGGGGAAAAGATGCATGTGAAAAATATGTAAGAATCCAAGGAATGTAAAAGATAGAGAACACGCTCCTCCGGAATAAGAAGCTGTTTCGAATATCTTTTTCAACTCAGTCTCTCTGTAGATGTTCGTCACCAATCTCTTCACAGAGCACTACAGGAATGACAATAATATGGATCAATACAAAGTTTTGGGAAGACATTAGAGAGAGAGAGTGTGTGTTAAAGTTTACAGAATAGTGTTTTTTCTTCGGTGAGTTATATTTTTTTGTTGCTGGACAAATGGCAAGGATATGCCCCCCAACTGCATCAGAGATCTTTAGTGGGTGGGGGAGAGAAGTCATATAGATTTCTATCTGGAATAACCAAGGCGGCTTCCAAGGTAGGGAGGAGAGGGGGAAATGCTTTCCCTCCTTGCACTCGAGGCCCTCTGGTGCTCCTAGGAAATCCCAAAGCAGTGAGTCCTCGGGTCACTTGAGAACTGCTCCTGCTGTCTGTGGGGGAAGCAGCAGTTCTGGGTCAGACTCCACTGGGCTTGAGCTCCATCCTAGCCCTGGTTTTGACAACTTCACTTATGGGTGGTAGTGGTGGCGTTTTCACACCCTTGGGTTTTGGGGAGGCCCTTGTCTCCAGATAGGGTTGCCAGGTCCCTTTCGTTCACTGGAAGGGGGGTGGAGGGATGTTCTGGGAGTGGGAAGTGCCATCGCCCCCCAGCCCCCTGACGTTGGCAACATTGGGGGTGATGCTCCGGATCAAACCATAGAGATTTTCCCAAAATCCAGACTGCCATCCCCGATGGTGCCAACATGCTGATGTGTCGGAATCGGGCTCTGCTGATTGTCATGTTGACTAATGCCTTCATTTGTTTCAGCCTTTGTAGTTTACTTTCACTTTTGGGCCATTTGGGCCATTGAGCTCTCTCAGCCTCACCTACCTCACAGGGTGTCTGTTGTGGGGAGGGGAAGGGAAAGGAGTTTGTAAGCTGCTCTGAGAGTCCTTTGGGTAGTGAAGGGCGGGGTATAAATCCAATCTCCTCCTCCTCCTCCTCTTCCTCTTCTTCTTCTTCTTCTTCTTCTTCTTCTTCTTCTTCTTCTTCTTCTTCTTCTTCTTCTTCTTCTTCTTCTTCTTCTTGGTTTCATCCCTTTCTAGCCCTCTCTGCCATAAATTCCGAGGGATGGGAGGAGTAGGTGTGAATGTCATATACAAATACAAATACAATACCTTTATTGGCATAAGAGAGAATGTCATATATCTGTGTGTATGTGTTGCAGGAGTTAGATTAGCTTTGATTCTAACAGCTTTCCCATGAGAATGGGCTCCAAGATGTCTGGCCATCGGGAGCGTCTCATCCTTGGAGAAACATCTGTTGCTGAATAATAAACTTTTGTAGTGCTGGGTAGTATGAAGGGGGGGATTGAAAGAGGGTGAGACGGTGAATGCCCACTGCATGACCATTGCATTATGGGACACTGACCTATTCTCTATACAATACCCTTGATCTGTTCTTTAGTCTGAACAAGAGATCTCTCTTGTGCACATCTAAATCTCTGTTTCTAATAAAGCTTTCATAAGAGACTATTGGACTGAGAGTGGATTAATTCAAGGGTTTGTTGCAGGGATGTTGTGTGTGATTGTCGCCATTTGGGGAAGTCCCTGTCATCAGCCAACTGACTGGCGGCGGGCAGGAGCCCACAGAATCAGGGAATCGCCCACATGCACTGGGCAAATGCCCTGTCTCCAGATCTCCTTTTCTTGCTATCTGGTTGGCATAATATTTGCGCAGAGCAGTGTTCCCTCTAAGCTGAGTGAGTGTGAGCTAGCTCACAATTTTTTAGCCTCTGGCTGACACATTTCTGTCTGAGCTCGGGAAGGATGGCTCCAGAGCAAACTAATTTATGCAGCAGCCAAATCGCTGGCTCACAACTTGAATGCCGGTAGCTCACAAAGTAGAATTTTTGCTCACAAGCCTCCACAGCTTAGAGGGAGCATTGGCACAGAGAGCTTTATTCCAGGCACTGGAGGAGAGAAGAAAGCAAGCTAGCCCTCTAAGGATACCTTTGATTTGTGTGACATGCCAACACAAACATGCACTCATATCCCTGCTATGCCCTCTGGCACCCTTAAGGCTAAAATAATGCAAATATGCTTTATTAGGGAGCAACTCAGCAGGTGATTCAAACATTAAACTAGGATAGTGGTGGAAGCAGCAAGAAGGAACACACATTGTACAAAAGAAAGGCCTTTATAAGATCTTGCTGACAAGCACTATTAAATATTCATTCTATAGACTGTGGAGACGTCATTAGATGCACGCATTCATCCCCTCTCTTTTCCTACACAACAGGGTTTAGCATTTGTTTTACACAGCAGGGACAAGGCAAAGGGGTCTTTGGGGACCTTCCACCATCCTCTTGTTAGCAGCCTCCTTTACCCCTGGGCTGTTAAAGGAGACTCTCAGCCAAGGCTGTTTGTTTGTTTGTTTCTAAGAAAAGGGGGCGTTTCATGCCTTGTGGGTATATTCACAACAATTCTCTACTATCAGGGCTCTGTTGCTTATCTAGGAAGATGCCATAGAGCCTTGAGCACTTCCTATGGACAGGTATGGCGTTGACATGTCACTAGCAGTGCCACAAACTTCGTGTTGAATGTGCCAAAAAGGCCAGCCAACCATGTTCGATGGCTGTGATCACCTGTATGCTGTACGTCCATTATGTTCACCCGTCCACCTCAAATGGCTGTCAAACAGCTTTGCAGCTGTGGTGGTGGATTGTCATTTATTTGCCTTGCAGGGGCTTTTATATCTGCACAGTAGGAGAGACAGTCCTACCCAGGGTCATGGAGAGTCAGGTCAGGTAATTAAATGATGCAAGGTGGAACAATGCCTCCCATAATGTTGTACTAAAATGCACATGTGCAAAATAATGTTGACAACACAGACTTAAACAACAAGCAGTATAAATTTTAAAAATACATTATTTACAACAGCTAGCTGACTGATGTATTTGTTTGCTGTTTATTTATATAATTGGCTGCCAAGTGGTGTGAGTGAAATAAGGTCTGTGTGAGAGGGTGGAAAGTAGGACTCCCATTGGGCTATCTGATAAGGTATGCAATACTGCCACCACCTGGTTAAGCTGTATCAACAAGGGGTCCTGGGATGTGGCGGGGCTCCCTACCGTGGGACCCGAGGGCATGGATTTCCCAGGGCGGATGGCAACTGCAAGCGGCAACTGAAGAAGGACCTTTGCCTGAGATGTGGGAGGCCGGGCCATTTCACTGCCAAATGTTATGAAGCTGGAGAGGGTGAGAGAGATCACCAGGAGACCCACTGTGGGAGGCCGCATGACCGAGAGGGCAAGTTGCTGATGAGCTGTGCAAAGTCACCACGGGAGCTGCAAGTTGTTGAGTTTCCTTCAAGCCACATCCCCCCGGCCAGTGAGGGAGAACAGGCTCAGATGCAAGGAAACGACCAGGACCTGTTGTGAAAGGCGCCAGCCAGCAGGTCTGCGATCCTCCAGCGCAGGAAGTGGTGAGGGACGGCACCTCTGTATTCTTTTTGATAGTGACTATATTAAACCCTGAAGGGGGAACCCAGTTGTGGGTACAAGCCCTATTAGACTCTGGTTTCTCCCGTGGTTTGATCAGCCCTTCACTTGTTACGGGATTGTGGGCTAGGGTTGTGAAGTTAGATGACCCCATGGTTTTTACCCTGATGGATGGCACCACTATGCAATTGTGCCAGTATTAGACTGTACCTTTACCATTGGGGGTGTTGCGACCCTGGGAACAATGAGCTTTTATAGTACACCCCACTGCCCTGTTCCTGATGGTATTACGGAGCCCTTGGCTAGCAGCTCATGATCCATACGTGCAGTGGAGCCGTGGCTCAATGACTTTTCTGAACCCCCGCTGTAAAAAGCACCAGTGGAACCCCACGTGGGTGGTAGACAATTTTCCCTCTAAGGTGTGCAGTCTCGTGAGCAGAAATTTTACCCTGTGAGCCAAAAGTGGTCCTAGCGTTAAAACTGTGAGCGGGCTGATATTAAAAAAATATATATTAAAGTGTACAAACATACAAACAACATATAAACTATTATCATTTGTATTACAAGCCATATATTTATATTAAAGGTAAAGGTAAAGGTTCCCTTGCTCAAAAGCCAGTCAAATCCGACTCTAGGGTTGCGGTGCTCATCTCCGTTTCAAAGCCGAAAAGCCAGCAATTTATATTTATATGAAACATATTTGTATTACTTAACCTCCCAGGCTTAAGGGCACAGAGAGTCACTTTGCAAAGCACAGAAGCCACCAGATCGCCTCTAGCACGCTGTTGAGCTCGGCTCCCCCCCACCTTTTCCAACTAACATTGCTGGCTTAAGTGCACAGAGAGTCGCTTTGCAAAGCACCAGAAGCCACCAGATCGCCTCTAGCAGGCTGCTGAGCCTGGCTCCCCCCCACCTTTTCCAACTAACTTTGCAGGCTTAAGAGCACAGAGAGTCACTTTGCAAAGCACCAGAAGCCACCAGATCGCCTCTAGCATGTTGCTGAGCCCGGCTCCCCCTCCCACCTTTTCCAACTAACTTTGCTGGCTTAAGTGCACAGAGAGTCACTTTGCAAAGCGCCAGAAGCCACCAGATTGCCACTAGCAGGCTGCTAAGCCCAGCTCCCCACCACCTTCTTCAACTAACTTTGCAGGCTTAAGTGCACAGAGAGTCACTTTGCAAAGCACCAGAAGCCACCAGATTGCCACTAGCAGGCTGCTAAGCCCAGCTCCCCCCCACCTTCTTCAACTAACTTTGCAGGCTTAAGTGCACAGAGAGTCACTTTGCAAAGCACCAGAAGCCACCAGATCGCCTCTAGCACACTGCTCCCCACCCCAAGACAAAACAAACAACCAGGCAGCTCACTTCAGGAAGGGCAGAAGCTGGGCAACAGAGCAGTCCTCCTTCTGGGCCAGGGTATCTCCAGGAGCATAAGGCAGAGGACTGCCGGGGAGGGTAGCAGCGCCCCCTTTCACAGGGCAAGTAAACCGCAGCTGAGGGGAGGCAGGGCCAGCCCAGATTAGGAAACACAAAGCATACTGCTGTGTTTCTGTGCTGCCTGTGAAAATAGATCCGTGCTGCATGGCCATTGGGAAGGGAACCTCTCGCCCCTGTGCTGTGGCAACAATTGCTGCGCTGGCCAGGGGAAATCGGTGCATCAGCGCAGCTTGGTGCAGCTTAAAGGGAACCTAGGTGGTAGAGCCACAGCAGACTCCAGTGAGGGTGTGCATAGCTTGGGAAGAGCTTAACTCAATCCCAGAAGAGTACCGAGACTTGGGGAGGGTGTTCAAGGAGCTGATGAGCTCCCTCCTCATCAGAAAACCGATTGTGCCATTGAAATTTTAGTGGGGCACAAGTTGCCTAAGGGGAAATTACATGCCATGAATCCTGCAGAGAGAGAGGACTTGCCCTGGGAGACTTCGTGTACATTTCCACCAAGCACATAAAGGGACTGCAACCTCGATGGAAGTTGGGGTGGAAATATGTAGGACCCTTTAAGGTAGTGCGTGTCATCAACAAAGTGGCTGTTGAACTTGACCTCTCAAATCGTTGCGTTCTCTACATCCTGTGTTTCACTATAGGCTCCTGAAACGGGACCCAAGCCCTTCGCCCTGGGCGCACAAGCCTCCAGCTCTTCCGATCGATGGGGAACCCCACTATGTTGTTGAGATCTTGGATTTCCACTTGTCTCGTGGACAGTTACAGTATCTGATTAAATGGAAAGACTTTGGTTCTGAAGAAAATGAATGGGTTGCATCTAAGCATGTGCAGGCCCCCACCCTTCTGTGAAGGTTTCATAAGTTGTATCCCAACAAACCGGGGGGAGGGTGAGTTTAAGGGGGGGCGGTATGTCAGGATCGGACCCCTTGTTCTGCTCAATGCTTGTGACTTATTGCCTTGTAGCACTAATGCTTACTTTCGCTTTTGTAAACTCTGCCCGCTGTGCACATCTGCCCGCTTGCTTGTTACCTTATTTATTTATTTAATTTCCGACTTATTATACTGCCCTAACCCCTAGGGGTCTCTGGGCGGTTTACAGGAATGTTCTAAGAACTTTTTACCCTGTCTAAGGCCACATACTTGTAGGGGTGGGGATTTCCTACCAGCACCCTTGTGGTGGGCCCGCTGCGTCCTTTTTCTGGCTCGGCTTTTTTTCTTCCTTCTCGGTGGTATTTCTGGCATCTTTTTCCACTGGCCGGCTGCTTTCCTTGGTGGGACCATCTCTCGGCGCACGCCTTCGTGCTCGCTCCAGCTTCGGCTCTGTCCTAACCGGCTCCGCCGCGCTCACAATGCACGTCACCGTGCGTCGCCACTGGTCTCCACCGCAGTCGTCTGCCGCCAGGGGTTGCTTCTCCTGATCTTTCTGCACCACGCCATCTTAGTCTCCGCTGCCGCCATTGATGTTCTTGCCACTCGATCGCTCGCCACTCGCTGCCGCAGCCACCACATACCTTGTACGGAGGCGGGTGCTCCCCACCCTTCTAAGGGTGGGTACCCATTTGCCTACTCGCTAGATTTAATTGCTTTCGGGCCGCTGGGTGGGCGGGAGCTGGGACTCGGGCCAGGCGCTCACCCTGGCCACGGTGGATTCTCGAACAGCCATAGTGGCTGTCTCTAGTTGTTACTTTTGGCAGGCTGCGCCACTGCTCCCTGACATTCCTGAGGGGGGGGAGTGTGAGAAGGAGTGCCTGGTGTTGTGTGGAAGCGCCACTCGTAATTTCCCCCCATACAGGTTCCAGCTGGACCAGTAACCTTGGGAGCGATAAGACTTGAGACATGACTAGTTAGGTCGTCATATATTCTTTCATGACCTGTAGTAAGCTTGTGCGTGTGTGACATATGGCTGCGGGGGTGGAACCCATTCCTCAATTACCAACCCTACGCTATTGCTTGTTCATTCTGACAAAGGTGTTCACCCTGATAGAAGTCCAAATCTTAACAATAAACCTAAGTGTCAGCTATGCTGCCATGAAGGTTGGGGAGGTTGGTCTGTGTCTGGTTAATTGCTATTGCTTTCCTTTCAGGTTAATTGCTACTGCATTCCTTTCTGTGCTGTCTCTGCTGTGCGCCAAAACGCTATTCTATACAGATGTGCAGGAGGGTGTTGTGGTGTCTGGGATTGCCCTAGGTGCCGTGGGAGAGTGTTTGTTCTCAGCTTCAGCTACCTAATGGTCTCTAAGCCTTAACCCGCATGCGGGAGAGTGCCTAATTGGCCAGTGCTGTGGGGTGGTGGTGCATACGAATACCCTATATCCTATTATGCCCATGGGGCCGCTGCCATTCTTAACAGTGCCTATGTTACTGCATCTATAGCTCTGCAATAAAAGTATAACCGTTCCTGAATGCGTGTACTTCGTTGTTGGCTGTGGGTTCTGACACTAAGGAATATTGTGTGTAGAGTGGATTCTCTGAAAGCCTGACAGGTACACACAGTAATACTTGTCAGGAATCTCCAGAAAGCTGGGGGCTTTGCTAGATTTGAATGAACCAGGGCTTTGAGGCCCAGTTTGGATGTCTGCTTTAAACCACAAGAAATGCTGATATACTTCTACTTTCCTAGGTATCTCTAGGTCCTGACTGTCATGCCTTGACCCTAGAAACCTCTTAAGATAGGCTTCCCATCTACCTGCCCAAATGAGGAATTACCCATCCCTGAATGTCTCTTGCCTTAAGAGATCTATGGGGCTGCCATAAGTCAGCTGTGATGTAATGCAAAAAATAAAATAAAAACCAACCCAAAAAACAATTTCCCCCCCACAAGGAAATCAGGAGTGGGAGAAAAGGATTACCTCTATATATGACTCTAGGAATGACTCTAGGAATTTTTACTACTCTGCATGGTAAGGCCATAGATACTAGGATTTTGCACTGGAAAAATTATTATTCTAATTCCATATTGTAATTTAAGAAAGGGAAGATGTATCAGCTTTAAAAATTCTCAAAAATGTTGTCCTGAAGTCTGGTTGGGGCCTATTTCTGTTTTCATTAAGAGTGGATCAGATGTCTGCTCGTTGTTTCCCATGCGGAGAAAATGGCAGATTTTCCTGAGCAGACCTTTTGTCACCAAGTAGTATCGAAATATTAGGGAATCTTTTTTTTTTTAGTCCCCTGAAGACAGGGTAGCTTTATTTATTTTTTGTTACACCTACAAACTATAAGACAGATAAAAAGGGAAGGAAATAGGACCCCGGGATTAAAAGACAGAAAATCAAACCCACACTATAACTAAAAGCCCAAGAGTAGAGATCATTAACAGTTAGTATTCAGTTAGTTTTATATATTCCACACTTTAGTTTTAACCAATAAGTCAGAGAATTAGTCAGTTCATGTTAGTATTCCAGTTCATTCAAGTGCAGGCCGAGAATCTTCCATCATCATCTTCATTTGCAAGTCTTTAAAGTTTAAAGCGTTACTTCGGTCCTCTTAATCTTAAATCATACGCATCTCTGGCTGGAACTCCTTCTGCTGCTCCCAGGTCATCGGCTGAGTCCTCCTCTGCAGCGCCTGCTCCGCCGCCTCGCTCTTGCTGATCTTCATCCCTCGATCCGAAGTGCCGCTTTATCCATTCTTCAGCTTTTGAAACCGAGTCTATTTTCTCTCTTTTATCTCTGTACTTAAACACGACACCTTCAGGAAAATTCCAGGAGTACTGGATTTGGTTAGTTTGCAGGATTGAAATCAACTCTTTATAAGCCTTCCTTTTCTCACGAATCTCAAACAGGGTGTCCTTTAGGACCCTGATATCCATTCCTCCCAGTTTCAGAGGGCTTGCCGCCGTTGCTTTAAGGATTAAATCCCTAGTCTGTCTTCGGAGAAACTTGGCCACGATTTCACCTGGCAGGTTGTTGCGTTTAATATATTTTGAGTATGATCTATAGATCACCTCAATTTCCGATTCTGCTTCCACCTCTGACACAGCCATCGCCGGTGCAAGTAGCTCTGCCATCCTTTTCTTCAAGTTTTCTCCCTGTGATTCAGCAATGCCCTGAAATCTGAGTGTCTTGTTTGCTTTTTCCATTTGTAGATTCAGCAGCCTCCTTTCCTGTGAATCTTGTCTTTGTTCCATCAATCCCACTTTCTTTTTAACTTTCTTGGTGTCATGTGCTGTCTCTTTTACTTTCTCTTCCGTTTGTGCCGTCCTCTTGGTTAGCTCAGCAATTTGTTGCTGTTGCTTTGCCAGGCTTTGGTTTGAAGCGATCAACTGTTGGTTAATATAATTGAGCCTCTCATTAATCAGCTTGAGCAGTTCCGATAGCATAGAGAACACGTCACCCGTCTCTTCCATTCTCGGGCTCTGGCCGCCCCGCCCCGCTCCTCGTCCCAATCTACCTCGAGCACCGGCCATTTTCAACTTTGTTTACATTCAGAGAACCGATTCCACCGTCCTTCAATAACACGCCCGATGTCTTTGCAAACTCAGCTAAGTCTCTCGTGTACTTTAACGCTACTTCACTTCTCCTCCCCCCTACTTTTAAAAACCAAGTTCGCTTGGTTTTTATGCTGGTTAACTCCCGACACCGTTTTCCGTTGGGGGGGGGACTTCTTTACTAACTTTTCCGCTTAGCGATTAAGTCTTTCGTACCATGCAGCACTTCTTCTCTCCCCCCCCTACGCTTAATCAACAAAGTTTGTTTATTCACGCTGGAGGGGCCCCTCCCGATGCCGCTTCCAATTGGGGGGGGGAACTAACTTTTTAAAACTTTCTGCTTGTTACATCCTCTGGATCATTGTCGGTCTATCCATAGACCTCTTGCAGCCACGTTATTCCGCTGATCTCTCTGCTTGTCCCAGTTGGCATCAACTATGCTCAGTGTAAAACTGAGCCACGCAGTGGACGGACCCTTTGGGGCAAGAGAGCGCCTCAATTATCCGGCTTTATGCCGTCGAAGAGGTTGCCCCCCCAGCGCACCCAGCCTGGAGGCCTTTTCCCAAGGCTCACCTAAGGGTGTCACTTGAAGTGGCACCCCTCTGGACCACTGGTGTGCAGGTTGCCTCCCCAGAGGTAGAGGAGAGCGACCGCCATCGCCGAGCCACAGACCAGAAGCATCAAATATTAGGGAATCTTGTGCACTCTCTGTTCTAAAGATGCCCTGCATCTCAAGTGAATCAGACATCAGGGTCAGATTTTACAGTCCCTTGAATAAGGCACCCTCAGCCATCTTCTTTGCATAGTGAAGCCATGAAAATGGCTGCTGGTTTTCTGGAGTGGCTTAAAAAAAAAAGCAAACCACACTTAGTCACTGCACGTAAAAGTAGTCCCTCCCTCCAAAGTGTCACTTTAGTGAGGCAACTACTCACCTGACTGTGTTGTGAAGAAACGGGATCCTATCCAAGCCTAAGCAATGAAAATCACTAATGGGGAGAAAGAAACCCAAAAAAAGAATTATGCTGCCAGATCTAGGAGTCATTCTAAGAAGCCTACCTAATATGCCAGGTAAATTGGATTACTTTTAGGGTTAACAATATGCAACTGTACACCCCCTAATAAAGGCTAGGGAAAATTCATGGAGTGTCACTAGGAGAGACAGCCTGCAGTGTCACCAGGAAGTGATATCACATCCCCCTCAAATTCTGCCCTCCTCAGGCGCTTCCCCCCAAACCTGGACTTTGCTGTGTTGAGAACTCTACCCTAAGCTTAATCTGAGGCCTGTATCTGTGCATGCATGAGGGCCTCCCTACCACTGTCATCGTTTCAGAAGCTGATCTGGATAGCAGTGCCCCATACATATCTGAAAAGCAGGGTTTACAAAAGGCAGGGTTGGGGTGGTTTTTATTCATGCTGTCCGTGAGAGCATTTCAGTCACTATATGGGGGCCAGATAGGGTTGCCAGCCTCCAGGTGGGGCCTGGGGATCTCCCGCTTTTACCACTGATCTCCAGTTGACAGAGAACAGCTCCGCTGGAGACAATGGCTGCTATGAAGGGTGAACTCATGGCATTGGACCATGCTGAGGCCCCTCCCCAGCCCAAACCCCACCTTCTCCTGGCTCCACCCCCAAAGTCTCCAGGTATTTTCCAACCCAGACCTGGCAACCCTAGTGCCAGATATACACACATCTTGTATTCATAGTGTAAACAGAGATAGGATTTGGGGAGATGACTCAGTAACTCATGGGCCCAATCTAGTGAATAACCTGGAGTTTGTTTATAATGAATTTGCTGTTGGTTGGCTATGCTGCACGAAGGGTGTGACAATATGCTTTTCATAGAAAGCTGGTGTAAAATGTTGGTGAGAAGCATATGTTATATATATATTTGCATAAACTTCTAGCTAAGGTGTAAAACTCATCCCCTCTACAATCTAGCTTGGATCTATCCCATGTAGGGTAGCCACGTCCCCCCTGGCCACCACATCCAGGTTGGGAAACTCTTGGAAATTTGGGGATGGAGTCTGGGGAAGACAGGGACCCCAGTGGGGTACACAATGCCCTAGAGCCTCCCCTCCAAAGTATCCATTTTCTCCAGGGGAACCAATCTTTGTAGTTTGGAAATGAGCTGTAATTCCAGGGGAATTCCCAGGTCCCACCTGGAGGCTGGCATCCCTAGTCACATGAGTGGCTAATATGAACTAGTGACCTCTATAATAGACTTGCACAACTGGCATCTCATCAAGCCAAGCAAAACAGCTGACCCATTTTTATTTGTGTTTATTTAGAGGTTTATACCTGATTTACTTTTCTTCTCAACAGGGCCCCCAAGTGGCTTACAATAGTGTCCCACTCCATTTTATTATCACAGAAACAACCCTGTAGGGTCACCAGGCAAGGCCTAGCAACTAGCAGGAGATGGGGGAGGTGGATACTTGCTGTGGGGGCAATTGTGATTTTTGTCGCCACATGATGACATCACTTCCAGCGTGACCCAGAAGTGCTGGTATTGCTGTAGCACTCTCCCTCAAACTCTATGGAGTTCCTGGGCAAGTGCTAGAGTGTCACCCCGGTACTTTGGATCACACTGGAAGTGATGTCATCACATGATGACAAAGATTACTGGCCTCATTTTGCCAGCTTGCTTCCATCCACTGACCAAATGAGCATTGGTGGGCATCGGCCCACCATTAGTGGGCACCCTGGTAAGCCTATCTGTGAGGTGGGTTAGCCTGAGTGGGAGAAACAGAGTGAGTGGCCCAAGACCACCCAGAATACTTCCACAGCAGAGCAGTTATTCAAACCTGGCCCTCCCAAATCCTAGTGGGACACTTTGGGGTTTGCCACGTACTGGATGACCACCATTTTTGCAGTCTCAGGCAGACAGCTAGAGACAGTGCTGGTTATTAAGCCCCTGCTAGGCCAACATACTTGGCTGATGGTCCTGTACTATCACCATCAAAAAGTTATGAGGTTGCCAACAGTTGGGAGATTTCTGGAGGTTTGATGATGAGGCCTGGGGAGGGCATTTGCAAGGGTATAATTAGGGCTATTTTTGGGCAGGAACACACAGGAATGGAGTTCCGGCTGGCTCCCGAGTTGGCCACGCCCAGCAGGAACTCATTAGCATAATAGGCCACATCCAACAGCAGGAACTCATTAGGATTGGCTACATTAGGGGTGTGTGGCCTAACATGCAAAGGAGTTCCTGCTACAAAAAAAAGGCCCTGGGTTTTGACAACAAACAAGGTCAACAGAATAAGAAGCAAAAGGTGGGTGTGCCTGGATGACCACACTTCTGGGAACATGTGGGTGTGGCCTAATGTGCCAATGAGCTGTGCTGTCAGGGGTGTGGCCCAATATGCTAATGAGTTCCTGCTGTTGGGTGTGGCCTATTATGCTAATGAGTTCCTTCTGGGCTTTTTCTACAAAAAGACCCCAGTCCACCCTCCCAAGCAGCCATTTTCTCCAGGAGAACTGATCCCTGTAATCCAGAGATCAATTGTAATTCTGGGAGATCTCCAGGTCCAACCAGGAGAGTGGCAACACTACATTGCTAACTTTTTTTAAAAAAAGGAATAAGGAGTGAATTGTTTCCCAGTGCAGGCTCATGGACAAAATGGGAGTCCATTATGGGACCTGAGAGGGGACGTTATGCCGCATCTGCTGTGTTCAGTTGGTGATCTTCAGATGCAGCACTGAAAGCGCTAAGAGGTCACAGCTCTGTGACAAAGCGGGAAATATAAACAGCTCCGTGGCTGGTCAATCAGGCTAACAGGAAAGATGTAAGTGCTTTTTATCACTGGAAGTCAGCTTTGATGTGTGTATATGTGCATGTAACACACACACACACATACACGTATATCACATTTGCAGTGATGGCATCATTTTTTAAAACAAACTGTCCATAAATGTCACCGAAAATCCAGGTCTCCTTTTATTAAAACTGAAAAATGTGTATAAATGTAAATAACAAATGACTGATACGGGGGAGAGCAGCCCAAGCGGCTGGCTGGCGTCACGTGTTCCTGCTCCCTCTTCCTTCCTTGTGTAATTTGCATTAATAAAGAGGCTGTTCCTTGTCGGAATGCGTTTCATCCGGTTTAAAATCCCAGGGCGCTCCACCAGGAAGTGCTTTGGGAGAATCCGACTGTCAGCACCGACAAGACAAATGAATCCCGATGTCAGGAGCGTGTGGTTCAACGATGACAGATTGAGAAGAACTGTCCCCCTCTCGACAGGCGGGCTTCATTTTCAAATTAATAAATCTGAATAAAATATTTTTCCTTTCATTACAAGCCGGGCCTGGCTGACAGTTCCCATGACAGGAGGGAGTAGCGGTGTTGATGAGAAGAGTTTGCATCAATTCCACCTGGGTTTCGGTTGCTTTATTTTTACCTGCAATTGCATCCCCTGTTTGTCTCTTTCTCTTCCCGGCTCCCTCCCACAATCGCTCCCCATCCTGTTCTCTTTCTCTGCCACTCAACTCCTCCTTCAGCCCCCCCACCCTTGCCCATCTTGTCCCCCCCTCTCTTGCCGGTTGCTTTGAATCAAAATCCAGGACAATATTTATTTCTCAAACGTGCATCTTTGCAAATACACCCAGGAATCTCCTTTTCTGGCTGTCCCGGACTCCCATGCAAATATCGTAGGCAATACACAGCCCCCCCCCACACACACACACATTTGCTCTCCATTTCATGCATGAAGTTATCTTCAAAGATGCAGGCAGACCTGCTCCTTGGCTGCAAATGCTCAGGACAAATCTCAGTCTAGCACAGAAGGGGAGAGGGATGCATAACCCGGCTCTTGAGGCTTGGCAAGCCTGACTGTTAGTACTGGAAACCTTGGCCTTATTGCCAACAAGACCGTTTGCACCCTGGTCTCCAGGCTCCAGCTCCCATGACTGGCCTCAGGGACTGTGGCTCCGTGGCAGAGCACCTGCTTCGCACGCAGATGGCCCCCAATCCCTGGCATCTCCAGTTGATAGGAAAGACCTTTGCCCAAGATCCTGGACAGCTGTTGGCAGTCAGAGTAGACGACTGGCACACAATAGTAGACAAGACTGGCTCTCTATCTGACTGGGTATGAGGCAGCTTTGCGTGTTCACCATGTGCTCTCTGCATTGCCACAAACAAGTACTGCAGCCTCCCCCCCTCTTCCGCAACGTGGGCTTTGCAATAGTGGCAATGGTTAGGGATGCCATGACATTTCCATCAAGCGTATTCAGCAGTCGTACTTCAAACATCTGAATGCATTTGAGGGTTTGAACGTGGCCATCGGATGTGAGCTGATTATCCCGTCTGTTCGGTTGGTGTTGAATAACTCGAACGCCTGCCAGACAGGTTTTCCATCCCCCCCCCCAAGTTATGCATATGTAAAGCACTATTGATCCAAAGAGATTTCCAGCCCTAACTAAGGCTTACTTAGACTAGGGGTAGGATTTTTAAAAATACACAGCATTTATTTATGACTGATTCTTTAATCATTTTGGACTGATTCAGCTATCTATGGTTGTATCCATGCAGCAAGCCACCATTTCCCCTGCACTTTTCCCCTGCCATGTGCCACCATCTCTCTCTCTCTCTCTCTCTCTCTCTCTCTCTCTCTCTCTCTCTCTGTCTGTGTGTCTGTGTGTCTGTGTGTCTGTGTCTGTGGTGCAGGCAGCTCTGCAAAAAAGAAGCCTAGACAAAAGAAAGCTGGGACCATTAAAGAATGTGGCAACAGATCACTAGAAGGTTAGTGCGAAGCAGCACAATAGCAGTGACAGATTTAAAAGAACAGGAAAAACTCAGAAAGCCCTCCAGTGGTGCAGTGGAGAAAATGGCAGCCACAGCTGCATGAAGTCAGTTTCACTGTCAGGTAGGATTACTGTGAAGCCACCTGACCAACAGCCATGAATGGTTGGCAAACTGATGCCCAGTCCATCCTAAAATGGGCTCCATGCTGGACACTGGAGAACAGGACAGAAGACAAACTGGTAGGTGTTAGAGCATCCCTGGCGACAATGGGAGGCACTGGGTGAGCTGAAACCCACCACTGGGGCCTTCCCACTCCTGGCTGTCAGTGGCCTTCCCGCACTGTGAGGCCCACTACAAAATGTCTACGTAATTTTAGCAGCCTGTCTGTCCATGCTGAGCATATGATCAAGGTTCTTGTGTGTGTGTTTGTGTGCTATCAAGGGGTCCTCAACCTTTTTGAGCCAGCGAGTGCCTTTGGAATCCTGCCAAAACAACCTTTTTAAAAGTCTGCATAGCCCATCAACTATCCAGTGAGCATCAGATCAGAAGGCTTGCGGGGGAAAGCACCACCTGACCCAAATTGCTTTCTAAAAACACTTGGCGGGTGCCAAGAAAGATCTCGGCAGGCACCGTGGCACCCATGGAAGCCACGCTGGGGACCCCTCTTGCAGGGTCTCCAAGGCCAGAGACGAGCAGAGGTGGTTGGCCATGGCCTGCCTCTGCCTAGTGGCCCTGGGATTCCACGGTGGCCTCCCATCCAAGGACTAACCAGGGCTGACCCTGCTTAGTTTCCATCAGGCTGGTTTGGGCTCCCCAGGCCAGAGTTCTGACAGTCACATAAACCTGTCCCTTCTTTCTTCTGTAAAGGGAAGCTGACGTGCAGCACCAAAGCCACTGTCCCTATGTGGGCCTGGCAGGTGTCATGAACCAACAAAGCTCTCAAATGAGGGGGCACCATCTGCCTTTCATGAAACTTTAGTGCTGTCAAATTGCAGCCAACTTTATGGTGGTGACCCCGTAGGCAGGGTTTCCAAGGCAAGAGATGAGCAGAGGTGGTTGGCCATTGCCTGCCTTTGCATAGCAACCCTGGACTTCCTGGGTGGTCTCCCATCCAAGGGCTAAGGCCAACCCTGCTTCGCGTCTGAGATTTGACAAGATTTGGAATAGCTTGGGCCCTCCAGGTCAGGTCCTGAAACTTTACCGTCCATTAAAAAAACGAGACAGGGTGGTATGTTTATGATCTAGGAGGAAAAAACAGCGTTCTGATTTAGGTTTCTCCACCAAATATTCGATCCCCCGTTTATTCCAAGGAAGGAGGGCTATGTGGGAAATCTGTCCTTCTTCTTTACCCCCGATCTGATGCAAAAGAAGAACACCCAGCAAGCTCCATTTTGTTCCATGCACTAAACGGGATGAGCTCAGCTGCAGTGTTAATGATATAGAGGGGCATGTGGATTTTGCTGTAAAGAATGTGGAAGAGACAGACGAGGGAATGAGAAAGCCAGGGAGTAAATTTAAGCTGCTCGAAGCTTTAACAACCAGTTGATAAATCCAACAAAGCTTTAATCTTTTAAAACTCACCCACTGGGAAACAGGGAGCTTGGATTCGAGGACAAAAACAAGAGGGATCAACCTCACCACATCCCTGAGTGCCAAAACCTCTAAGCTAGACCTAGGGTGCCTTGTAGCGGGAAAACGCAGAAAAGGACAGCAAAATGATCAAAAAGTTGAAGCACTTTCCTTACTGGTGCACATGAAGATGCCTTGCACTGAGTCAGACCCTTGGTCTACTGAAGCCGTGATTGTCTATTCTGATGGGCAGTGGCTCTCCAGGGTCTCAGGCGGAGGTCATATCACCTATTCCCTTTAATTGGAGATTTGTTGTTGTTGTTGTTCAGTCGCACGGTCGAGTCCGACTCTCCGTGACCCCATGGACCAGATCCCGCCAGGCCTTCCTGTCTTCCGCCGTCCTCTGAAGTTTGCTCAATTACATGTTCGTTGCATCGATGACACTGTCTAACCATCTCATCCTTTGCCGTCCCCGTCTTCTTTGACCTTCAATCTTTTCAATTGGAGATGCCAGAGATTGAACCCTGTGATGTCTGCATACCAAGCAAGGGCTTTACTGCTATGTCACAGCCCCTTGATGCTGATTAAGGTTGGCATGAGACGGGTTCATACAATTATGCATGGCATGGTGATGGTGGACAGAGAGAACTTTCTCCTCATCTCTGATAATGCTAGAACTTTGGGTCACTCAAGAAGAGTAATGGAGAGTAGATTGGGATAGACAAAATAAATCTCTTCCTTACATAGCGGGATTTGCTGCCAGAGGATGAGAGCTGCAAGCCTAGATGGCTGTCGAAGAGGAAATACGGGTTCTTGGAAGATAGGGGTTTATCCCTGGCTCTGGTTACCAGTTACTGGCTAAGGAAACAGATCCAAGATGGGTAGCCATGTTAGTCTGTCTGTAGCAATAGAAAAGAGCAAGAGTCCAGGGGCACCTTAAAGACTAACAAAATTTGTGGCAGGGGAGGAGCTTTCGTGAGTCACTGCTCACTTCTCCAGATATCTTCAGTATCTGAGGAAGTGAGCATTGACTCTCGAAAGCTCCTACCTGACAGCTAGCTGCCATTGTCATTCCGGTTCCTGTGTAGTATCCTTCACCCCCCCCCCCTCATTCCTTGTTTGCTTGAGTTATGTTATGTAGTCCGCGGAACTCGCCAAGGTCGGGCAGCTGGTTGTAGGAGGAAAGCTTCGCCTAGAATGTTTTGGGTATCTAGCATGTGAACTGAACCTGTGTTGACATTATAGAACTGTTGCGTTCCCATGCAAAGGGCGCGAATTGTATATTCTATTCCCGCCAGCGGGAACTGGGCTCATTGGTCCTTACCTGGTTCAAATGTCTATATTATGCCTTCCCTGGTTACCTGTAGTTATTCCTAACAATGTCCTGTTCTGGTTAAACCAACGCTTTGAAATAAACCTTGCTTGCTTTTCAACGTGGAGTTATTTTGAATGCTTGGGATCCAACACTACCCTACTACAAATTTTGCTAATCTTTAAGGTGCTCTTTCCTGCTGGCCAAAGTAAGCCAGTGCCTTCAGGCAGGACTGCAAGCAGTTCGGCCCCGCACAGACAAAGATGCTGGGTCCTAGGTCCAGCCACCCCAAGCCTCACTTGTATAGAGGGTGGTGGGGTACAAAACTGCTAAAAATGATAAATAAATGAATCAGCATGGTGCTTCGTGTTTTCAAGTGTTGTGCCTGGAGTTCAGGAAACCAATCTGTTCAAAGATGCAGTTCCAATCTTGCCTGGAATGATGTCATAAATAATGTTCTAGGCATGTAAACAGCCCACTAGGGTCTCTCTCAGAACATGAGAGCTGGAGGATCCT
>NW_015163633.1:125570-167366 GCF_001447785.1 Gekko japonicus | reverse complement strand
TGTGTCGTGGGCTCTTCCACAAGTGCAGGAAGAGCTTATTGCGGAATTACATGAACAGCTTTACATGAAAGCATGAAGCTGCCTTATACTGAACCAGACCACTGGTCCATCACGTTCAGTATGGGGGGTGGGGGTGGGCATGTGGGGCTCCTTTCCCAGGAGTGATTCAGATAGCCCCGGATAGCCCGATCCTACCAGATCTCAGAAGCTAAGCAGGGTCAGCCTTGGCTAGTGTTTGGAATGGCGACCTCCAAGGAAAACCAGAGTCATGACACAGTGGCAGGCAATGGCAAAACCACCTCTGAAACACCTCTTGCCACCTAGTGGTGCAAAATGCTAAAGGAGCTAGAACTTATGGCTGCTGGACAATATTAGGCTCTCCTTCTACACACAATGCCATATGATAATTATTATTAGTGGTATCTCAACCCCCCTTCTCAATTTTTTACAAAAGACTTAAAAGTTATCCATGACAGGATAAAAACATTTAATTTTTAAAAACTCACAACCCAAACAAAACATGCTCTGAATCCAAACTAACCTATTTCTTTTAATATTTGGGGTTATTACTTTAAAATTATAGACTGTGAGGGGTGAGCCTCATTCAAGCATGTTTTGTGAAAGAGACTTCAGATTCTACGACTGCCGCTCTGCGTCTTTCTCACAGAATAATCCTTCTCTCTTGCCTTGCTCCTGAGATGCTACAGGTTAAAAAAGAATCTTGTTACAGCTGAGATGATAATTTAAAATGATTTAAGTCAGTGACATGACATGAGCACTGGTAGTTTCAGTACAAAATTAAATTTGGTTAGGTTTTTATTTCAAACAGCAAAGAGCCCAGTTTTTATAACACCACAAGGAACACTACCTGAGAAGACTTCAAGGGATGATGCCTCTATATAGTAGTGAGAACACAAGAGAAGCCAATGTTGGATCAAGCCAATGGCCCATCTAGTCCAACACTCTGTGTCACACAGTGGCCAAAAATACGAGGTGCCAGTTGAACATTTGTATATACCCATGCTAAGTGCCCAAACTTTCTAGGGGAGGGGACGTGTGTCAGGTTCAACAGCAAGTAAATCTCCACACACGTTTCCAGGGAAGCGTTATGCTGTATTAGACTACAAGTCTGTTACCATGTCCACAAGATTATTGTTAGGAATGACCATAGGGCGAAAACATCCCTACATATAGCAGGATGAGGCAAAAGGCTAAGCAAATGAAATCCGAGCGTGCGGGGGGGGGGAATTCTCCTGGTGGGAGGTTACATAATAAGCGGAAGAGTCTCAGTGCCCCATGAGAGCCGAAATATTCACACCTGCGGTGGAATGCAAGCCCTCCTCCTGTCACAAGGTCAGACAGATAACTCAGTCTGGCGGCACTGGTTCTCACGGTCTCCCTATCGCTGTTTACAGCAAGCGGCAGAGCAGCGAGCAAGCTATGAGGCATGCGCCGTAGCACCAGGATCAGAGAAGGGAACAAGCGAAACATGGCAGCTAGCTGACAAGGTGTAGATCTGGAAGATGCAGGTTCGAATCCCCACTCTGCCATGTATGTTGTCATGTGACCTTGTGTAACCCCTAGCTAACCCCGTAAATCTTTATTGAAAGTTATAGAAGAATAACAATGCTCACAATAATAACAGTAGTACAGTGCTATACCAAAAACACCACAGTATAACAATTACTGAACCATAGGTATATAAAGTAAATACACTTATTGCCGGACAAATAGTGTAACAAGCAGACTAAAAATATATCTAGATAAAGTAAAAGAAAGGATGTACTTAGTAGTAGATGCTGATAGTCGTGTTATACATTAATACAATAATCCTAACCAAATTCCTCAAAGAAGAGTCAAAATATCGTGGTACCAATGTTCTATATCATAATTCTTCGGCCTCAAATCCTGTGCTGTGAATTCCAAAAAAGGAAACCATTTTTCTGTAAATTTTAGAATTATTGTTTCAGGGCTGTGTTATCTCATGGGGAGTTCATTTGAGACCAGTTCATCTTCGAAGCCAGGAGCACAGCACAGAGTGTTCAGCTGGAGACTTCCTGGGCCGCCAAGAAGAGGGAAGAGATGGACTCTGGGGTGACAAGCTGTGAAGGAGGGAAAATGTAATTGTTTGGACTTTAAAAAGATCATCATTCTGTTGTGTTACTAAATTCTATGTTTTTTGTTACATGATATGAGGTTGAGTGAAAAGTAAAAAAAAGTCTTATTCTCTTTGAATTATTGCACAATTCATTCCGAGTTCTGCCCACAGAACCCACCAGCTGAGGGTTCACTTGCTCCAGTCATATTTCCTTGGCATAATCTACCTCATAGGATATGGATGAGGATAAAATGAAAGAATGGAGGATTATGTTTACCTCCCTGAGCTCCTTGAAGGAATGACGGGATTAAAATATACTAAATAAATATGAGAGGGGAAAGGGGGAGTCTGACTAGTCGAGAGTTCAGCACATTAAGTTGCCTCAACCTAGAGAGAGTTGGGGCAGACTACACATTACACCGTGATCACAGTTAATGAAATCCTTTTGGAAAATATCTGTGAGAGGGGCCGGTTTTCAGAAGAGAAGAGACTCAAGGGAAATGACTGCTTCTCTCCCTTTCCCCAGCCAAGGTCTGATCTTCCCTCCTCCCTGACGCTTCTACCTCCTCATGGTTCCAGAGGCAGGTTTCTGAGGTAAAGATGGGTCCATAGGTCTGGAAAAGGCTAATGCCATTGTGACAGAAAGAGGACATTCCTGGGGAAAGCTCCTGGGGAGCGGCAAGGTTAAACATTCCTTCCCTTCCCGTCTCTTCTTCAGCATTAAATCACGCCCTCCTGAGAGTGCTTTGGGAGGAGGAAGGGCTGTTTGGCTGGCCTGCCTCTACATTGGTCCTTTTAGCCTCATTGACACCGGCTGTGGGAACTGTTGTGCCCCTTCCTCACTTATAGACTATTTCAAAGGGATGTGACTCACTGCGTCTGGATCCGGCCTCCTCCCCTCTCCTTTAGGGCTGTTATGTCTCCCCTGGCCTTGTTCATTTCCATATATTAATTTACTGAAATGAATGCAGACGTAAAAAATGCCAAACGACTAGTACCGCTACAGCCGAGCTTAAAATTTATCATTCTGGTAATTGCTGGATGGCCATAAAAAACCCAGCCTCGATAGCAGCAGCGGGAAAAAAGATAGTGCTTGATCCGGGACTGATCGCCCTTTCTTCGAGGCCCCCTAGAAGTCAAAGGCCTCCAAACTAAAGCCACAGTTTGACCACCCGTTTGGGGCCTCCACTCCTGCTCCCGGCCCCTCAAGGAGCCAAGGAGGGCTTTCTGCCGCCACTCCCCCCGTTTCCTGCCATTTGCCTTCCAAAATGCAGCACTCAGTTGGAATTGAGCTGTAAAGAAGGAAGGTGAAGCCCTAAGCCACTAGATTCATGACTCCGATTTTTATATCCACATAAAATATGAATCTCAGTTGTGTACAAAGCTGAGCCCGTCATGCCAAAAGGATCCCAGTCAAGCAGGCCCGTAAAATGAAATCCTCTTGGACTAATTTAAAGAGACCTGAGTGGTATAAATTCTAGGCTGCTCAAATGATGAAAATATAAAAAAAAGAATAACAATGGAGTTGCCTGCTGACTTTTCTGTGGACGCTTTTGGATAGCAGGAAGGGAAACTAGACAGGAGTGGAATGAACTTGCCCAGAGGAGAAGGATGGAGAACTGCATTGTTTACTGTATGTATTATACTGTTCTATTTAATTAAAAAAAATTATACTTTGCCTTGATTATTCTCAGTGAGAAAGGCTCCAACCCCCCCCCCCCCAAACTCCAGGGAAGTGCCCTTGTGGTAGATGAGGATGCCAGCTTCCAGATCCACAGAGACCAGTTCCCCTGGAGAAAACGGCTGCTTTGGAGGGTGGACTCCGTGGCATTGTGCCCCTCTGAGGTCCCCCTGCCCTCCCCAGTCTCCACCCCCAAATCTCCTGGAGTTCCCCCCAACCTGGATCTGGCCACTCTACCCCCCCCACCCCCCAGGGGGCACCTGGTAACCCTAGTGGTAGAGCATCTTCTTGGCATGCAGAAGGTCCCAGGTTCAATCCCCAGCATCTCTGGTTAAAAGGATAAGACAGTAACTTATGTGAATGACCTTTGCCTGAGACTCAGAGGGGGTGCTACCAATCAGAGTAGGCAACACCAACTTTGATAGTCCTGGGGTAATTCATAGATTACCTAATAGATTTGCCAGACCCTCAGTGGAAGTGGGGGTCGCCTGCCACCAGGCCCCACCCTCTGCTGTCGATCAGCTGACTGGCAGGGGAATTTACCAGAAGAAAGAGGAAGGCCCAGGCAACAACACTGGCAACGTGGCAACATCACGTCCGGCATGCACAGGAAGTGATGTTATCAGCCCGGCAACATCCGGGTGACAATCTAGTATTTGGGCAAAAACTCAAGGGTAGAAGCCATTTTTACCACAGAGTTTTTGCCCAGATAACAGAGCATTGCTGCAACTTTGCAGTGTGATGACATCACTTCCAGTACTCACCAGATGACGGGTGCTGTCAGCTGGGCCGCCCTGCTTCTGGTAAGTCCCCCCATTCCCCATCAGTTGCCAGGAGGGAGCTGGCAACCCTACTACTTAACTGTATTCAACTAGACCTGAAGTGCTTGGAGGAGTAGCCCTGGAGCAGAACGTCACAAAGTATATACAACAGTACGCTCCTCTCTGTGTATGGGGGTGATAAGGCACCTGCTCACTGGCTTCACTTCCTCCCCTCAGCCAGCTTCTACACCTTTCTGAATAGGAAACTGTGTGTCTACCTCAGTGCATGGTGGCTCTGTGCATGCGACCCACACCCTGGAAAAGTAGAGGATACAGAGCCAGTGCTCAGAGTCAACACACTCAGAACAAGAGGGAAGGTGCAATATGCTGGGTACAGAAAGAACAAAAATAAAGGCTGAGGGGGGGGGGAATCATAAAAACAATCTCATACACAGGATCTGAAAACGCCAAAGGGCTAACAGGTTTGAAGCAGAAACAAAATTAATGTAACGTAACGTATATACAAAATTAATTTTAGATTATCTAAAATTAAATTATCTAATTATCTAAAAAATAAAATGGGCATTATCTAAAATACTGTAAACATGTCTAAAACAGTCCCCAAATGCACAAAGTGCCAACAGAACAGATGCATTGGGGATGACAAAGTCTTCATCAGTGGTCAAACCAAAATTGGAGAAGATCCCTTCTCCTTAGATCTCCACAGACATTATAGTGCCTCCCATTCATGCACTGTGAAAGCGCACTGGTACCATACCCCACTGAGGTCCCTGTCCTCCCCAGGCTCCACCCGCCAAACTCCAGCTATTTCCCAGCCTGCAGCTGGCAATCCGACCCCCTTCCTGTTGCAGGGGTGACCTGGCAACCCTAGACTTTACCCCCTGGTGGAGAACGAGGTCCATGTCTTCGTGGGAAGAGAAGGCCCCTCTGCTTCTCTGCCTAAGGTGATGAGTGGCATGAGACACTCTCTGATAACTGGTTGGCATCTTTGCCCTGCTGGCCAGGCCATGACTACAATGGAAAAGTTAATGGGTTCACCTCCTTCCCATTCGATCACAGCAAAGGCAGGATTTATAGCAACCTTAAAACCCCGACCTCACTCTGTTTTATGCTGATCATTAACTGAGATTATCTCACACCAGAGATTTGTTATACCAAAGAGCACTGACATCACTAACTGCTATTAAGTGTATTATACTTAAACTCCATAAAAGGAGAGCAAAACGCCCTTGTCAGCAACATGCGGGGGGGGGGGAGGGGGGGAGAGGACACTTTATCGAGCTCTCTCCAGTGAAGAAGAACAGCTGCCGGCAGCTTTCTGACTGAGGATGGAGATTTCAGGGGGTCTTCGGAGACTCTGAAATCCGAGGCATGCCGACGGCCGTCTGTGACTGGGCAAGGGCGGGGAGAGAAAACGGCCAGTGTGCCTTTCCCGGACCACCACAATAAGGAGCACAGGTGGGCCTCCCAACGTTCGGCCCTCCCACTGTTCCTTTGACAGAAGTTTGATGCACAGACCTTGGCTGGCATGAAGACAAGGGAGGAAGCCGAGTCCCTGAACACCCAGCCACTGCGGAAGGTACAGGAACAAAGTAGGCCGGACCCCGCCCCCATTGTGAGAGAGCTTACAATTGGGAGATATTCTCTTACATTTAGACAAATCCAAGCTTGTTTTAAGCCATTCCACATTCTGAGTCTCCCTGTAGACACAGAAATAGTATACACCCCTCTAGGGTAGCCAGCATGCTAGTGGGGAACCCCTGCCCAGGGTTGCCAACCTCCAGATGGTGGCTGGAGATCTCATTGGGATTACAGGCAACCAAGGAGAAAATGCCCCTGGAGAAAATGGCTGCTTTGGAAGGAGGACTCTGTGCCATTCCCCTCCCCAGACCCCCCCCTCAGTCTCCCCCCCCCATCTCCAAAGATTACTCAGCCCAGAGTTGGTAGCCCTGGTCTGTTGGGTTTATGGTATGATGTCAGTTCCAGGGACAACCCAGATCTGTCATCATGCGTCTTTAGGAATCGTTGGTATGGCAAAGCCATAGATGTCCCAGTGGTTCCTAGAGAACTGTGGTGTCACTTCTGGGTTCCCACCAGAACTTACATCACCCTGTCACCAGTGGTGCCCCAGTCTCCCGTGCCCCACCCCCCCCCCCCAGTCTCCCACTGTAGTTTTCACTCTGAAAGGTGAGACAAAATGGCAGTTTTGAGAGGAGTGGTGCTTTTAACAAACACCTGACCACACGTGCCCTCTTGCCTTCCTCGTGGGCCCAGTATTGCTGACCAGCTCAGCCTCTTTATTGTGCTTGCTTCCCCCCCCACAAGTCAGGCAAAAGTCATTGCAGGAGAATGCAGACACGGCATTGGAGGAGGAGGGCTGGGGGGAGGGGTGAAGAGGTTTGTTGGGTGTTTCAGGTAAAAAGCAGAGACAATAAATGCAGCAGAAAACTCGTATTTGCTTTTAAACAAGAACGTTTGCTTCACTAATAAGGGAAGGGTCACTGGGAAACACTAGAAAACAAACAAAGGATTAACACCCTCTCTGACTTCACTAATCTACATGTTGACTCTCTAAAGTCTAAACCACATGTGCTAACCCCAGGCAGATTTAGAGACAAAGAGCAATAAGCTTTCTAAGTCTCCACCCGGGGCATCTTCTGATCTATTGATTACCCAGTTGGAGAAACCCAAACCTAACTAATTATGCATTTTAACACCTTGCTCTGGTGGCAACTAGATGCATGGTATGCTATTGGGTCTCTAACTAAACTAGCTAGGATATCAGCATGCATAAACAAACATGTAAATTCTTCCATGACTTCAGGGAGAGGACTTGCAAACTCCAACACACAGTGAACTCCTTGTTTCCAGGGGACAGCAGTAGCAAACGTCAGTGTATCTAAATGGAGTCGACAGTCGAGGCATCTCAATGGGGTCGCTATGGCGCTGATTTGTAGTCCTGATTCAGTGCCATAGTGCTCCTAATAGAATGTTTTTTAAAAAAACCTGTCAGGGAGATTGTGCGTGTGTGTGTGGGGGATGGCGGGAAAAGAAACCGGTGCAGTGTGAAATGACAAACCACTTCAGAGATGGCTCCTTACCAGAAGGGAAAGGCTGTGTGAAACGGCCGTCCCTGTGCTGGTTTAGTCCATGATGGTACAATAACGGTTTTAAAAGGGTAACGTGAAATTCCCCTTGGTTCTCCTGGACCTTGGAGGTATTCGGTAGGACTCACCTTGGAATCGTTCAGGGTTGTCTGGTCTAGGCAGCACTCTCCCATGTTGGTTTGAGTATTTTGGGGAGGGCAGGTCTTGGAGAGTGTTGCTTAGAGACTTCTTTTTTGTCCCTAGAAAAACAGGTGAGGGTATTACCTAGGATGTCTTTTACCTCCTTAGTTTGGGTCACCATCTGTGGCCATTTCAGGAAAAAGTTGACCTTTAGTCACACTAGCCTTGGCAAGATCCAGATTCCCATTTCCTACTTTAACAATGTGGGGCTACCTTGCTGGAAGACAGACCATAAAGTTCAGCTGACTACAAAATGTGGTAGCCAGAGGGTTACAAGGAGTCTACCACAGCGAGCATACAACTCCTGCACAGTATGAACTGCAGAGACTCTGAAATTTCTGAGACTTACTAGTGAATTCAGCTCTCATACTTTATTAGGTGAAGAACAAGATGAAAGTTACCGGCTCGCAGGCTGGCTTATATGTGCACTCAAACCCACACCCAAAACACACACACACCCCACACACCAGTGATAGGTTATTTATAGTCACCGAGAGTTCCATAGTCTGTCGGCTGGGAGCCTAGCCCTCGGGTTGGTGCGGGCTAGGATCCGCTTGGCCCATTGTCTCTAGGAGCGAAGCTCAGACGCTTCGCATGACCATGTGTAGACCGAGCCTCACACACGGTCGGAGATGAGTACATTACACCCCTCCCCCCTTGGTCCAGAAGATACCCACACACAAACTCCTGCAGATAGGTGGGCACTTTTCTTGTTTGAGTGGAACGGCAAGGTACGGGAACTTGGACAGGGGTTGACACCGATGCACTCGGCTGGGAGTTGGTCGGTGTTGGCAGCTGTGGTTCCTGTTGCGCTGCTTCCCTGGGAGCGGCCATGCTGTCTGCAGGCAGATTGATGGGAGGTAGACTGGGCACCTAGTCTGGCTAGGCAACGGTATCTGGTAGCCGAGGTGGGGTGGCCGCCTCAGGGTTGTCCAGGTTCTTGAAGTCCTCCGGGTTGTATGGCAGTACCCGCTGATGCAGCTGGTCGATGTGGCGGTGGAGTATCTGGCCGTCCTTGCTGGAGACCTCGTACGATCGTGGTCCCCTGACTCTTACCACTCAGGTCGGAAACCATGGTGGGCCCCGCATATAGTTTCTGGCATAGACTGGATCCCTGGGGAAGAATCCCCTGGCTGCCTCAGGTAACTTGGTGGCCGGTTCTTCCTCCGGGGCTTGATCGGGGTGAAGGCAATTCAGCCAGGACGTCAGATGCCTTCCCAGGAGAAGCTTCATGGGGCTGCATCCCGTCATGGTGTGGGCATTGTTCTCTGGCCGAAGAGGAAGGCTGCCAACTTGTAATCCCAGTCCTAACTGTCCAAGCGGTGGAGCGCTTCTTTGGTTGTCCGAACCATGCGCTCAGCTTGGCCGTTGGTTGCAGGGTTGAACAGGGCTGATCTGATGTGGCGAATCCGATAGTACCGGGTGAAGTCCTGGAACTCACTGGAGGTAAACACCGTGCCGTTGTCTGTGACCAGGGTGTCGGAAATACCTTGGGCACTAAAGATGTGCCACATGGCCCGTGTGGCTGCTTTTGAGGATGTATTGCTGCTTTTGAGGACCAGAATTACCTCCAACCACTTGCTGTAGGCGTCCACCAGGATAAAAAATAGTTGACCCTGGAACGGCCCCGTGAAATCCAAATGCAGCCTGGACCGGGGTCTGTGTGAGGACTCCCAGGCTCTAATGGGGGCCCTGGGTGGCTCAGGTCGGGATTCCTGACAGGGCTGACATATCTTCACCCGGTCCTCAATGTCCCGATCCAGCCCCGGCCACCAGACGTAGCTCCTGGCCAGGGCTTTCATCCGGACCACCCCCGGATGTGTTTTGTGGAGCGCTGTTAGGACTCGTTCCCTTAAGGGGATCGAGATCACCACCCTGCCTCTCCACATCAACCAGCCTTTGTGAGCAGATAGTTCGTCCTTGCGAGAGGCGAACGCCGTGAAGTCTGCCCCCCCAAGGCCCGAGGGCCACCCCCTTCTCACCCAGTCCAAGATGTGGCAAAGGATCGGGTCCTTGGCAGTGTGGCGCACCAGTTCCTGAACGTGCACCGGCTGGTCGGGGAGAGCCTCCAGAAGCGCAATCTGATGGGCAGGGTCTGGGTCCGGCTCCATCGCAGGCAGAGGAAGACGGCTCAAGGCATCGGTGTGTCCCGTCGCCTTCCCCGGTTAATGCATGAGCAAATATGCGTACCCTGAAGAAAAAACAGACCACCGGAGCACTCGGGGTGATGTCATCTGTGGGGTCTGGTGGTCGGGGGTAAGCAGGCCAAGAAGCGGTTTATGGTTGGTCAGGATTGTGAAAGGCTGACCATACAGGTAATGGTGATATTTTTTTTACCCCTGGCACGATAGCAAGCGCCTCTTTGTCAATCTGCACATAGTTGCGCTCCGCAGACGACAAGGTGTGGAAATAATAAGCTACCCGTGCCTCCCGGCCATCCGGTAACTGGTGGCCCAGGACCGCCCCGACCCCGTACGGAGAGGCATTGCAGGCGAGGACAACAGGAAGCGCCTCATTGAAGTGGCAAAGGACCAAGCTGGAAACCAGAAGGTCCTTCACTGCTTGGAAGGCAGCAGCGTGCTCTGGCTTCCAGACCCATGGAGTGTGTTTATTGAGCAGCAAGAATTCTGCCACTGCGGCCTTCAGGGGGAGAAAGGAATGATAAAAATTTAATAGGCCGAGGAAGGCCTGCAGTTCGAACTTGGATGTGGGTGATCACCTGAGTGATCACCTTTGTCTTGCCATCAGTGGGGTGAATGCCCACGCTGTCCACAGCGAAACCAAGGAACTCCACTACGGACACCCCTAGAAGACATTTTTCATGTTTGATTTTCAGACCAGTGGAGTCAAAACGGTGCAGCACTGCCCGGAGACGTTCTGCGAAGGCCGAGGCATCTGGAGCCGCGATGAGCACATCATCTAAAAATGGCTGAACTCCTGGGATTCCTATCAGGAGAGAATCCATGAAAGATTGAAAAATGCCTGGCGCGACCGACACCCCAAACTGCAGCCGATGCACCTTGAAAGCCCCCTTGTGAGTCTCTATCATTTGGGCTTTGTCAGTGGCGGCATCCACCGGCAGTTGCTGGTATGCCTGAGCCACGTCCAGTTTGCCGAAGATCCGGGCCCCCGACAGTGCGGATAACACGTGACTGACCACCAGCAAAGGATAAGCGTGGTCTTGGAGGGCCTTATTCAATGTGCACTTATAGTCAGCACGAATATGCACATCGCCGTTAGGCTTGACCGGGGTGACTATCGGAGTCTCCCACTGTGCGGAAGCCTTGATCTTCGGCCTCATAGCGATAGGGGGGTGCCTGGCCTTTACCCTGATGGGGCGGACGGCCGGGTCGAGATCGAGGGATATGGGGGCCCCAGTATAGTTCCCGAATGTGCCATCAAAAACCCAGGGAAATTCATTACACACTGCCACAAAGTCCTCGGCCCGGACCTGGTTAATTCCTGTGATTGTCAACCCCAGGGGCCCAAACCACGAAAGTCCCAGCAAACTTGAGTGCCTACCCTCCATTACCAGCAAGTCTAAAGAACCAAAGAAGTCCTTAAATTGCACCTTAAACTTGCTCCAGCCCCAAACCGCCACAGGGTTCTTGTTAAAGTCCCACAACTTAAGTCCTTGTGGCTTCTGCAGGAGGGGTCACCCCTGTGGACAGAGTGAGCGCAGCGTCTCCTCCGAAATGATGGTGAAAGATGACCCAGAGTCTATTTCCATGCTGCATGGGGGCCCCTCAATGTTACGTGCACTTTATTTGGGCTATTGGGGGGCAAGTTACATACCAGGTGGTGCTGGTGGTGGGTGGAGAGGGTGTGGGTCAGATGCAGGGTCGCCAAAGGTCTGATGAGCCGATGTCTTCTGATGCTGTCCTCTGGAGTGGCAAACCCGGGCGACATGGCCCGGCTTCTTGCAGGTCTGGCAGATGGCATCCCTGAAGCGGCACGACCGACGTTCATGCGCTTCCCTGCAACTGGCGCAGGACGCCGCCGCCAATGTCTTGGACGAGGGAGGATCTGCTGACCGATGTGGCTGATGAGACGGGCGGTGGAATGCCTGGAGCACCTAATCGTCTTTGGAGTTGTCCAACTTGATGGCTGTTTGAGTGCGATGGACCGCTTTTACGTGGTGGTTTTGATGTGCCTTTTCATAGGCCGCAGCATAGTTGCGCTGTCCAGGTCATCCTGGCTAACCAGTTTCCTCTGAAGTTTGGGATCCTGGAGACCCAAAAGGAATTGGTTTAGCAAAGCATCCGCCAGGTCGGGAAAGGAGCACCTGGTGGCTGCCCGCTGGAGCCCGGCCAAAAAGTCATAAGCAGACTCGTCTGGACCCTGGACCCGTGCAAAGAAGTCCATGCACTCAGCTAACTGTGGGCTTTGGTGAGAGGTGGTCGGACAGCGCTTTCACCAATACCACATAGGTCTCGTCCTTGGTCTGCTTCGGCACAATGAGGTCCTTGAGCAACAGGATGGTGTCTATGCCACAGGATCGGAGGAGGTGAGCCTTTTTCTTACGTGGGTCCACAATGTCATGGCAGTCGAAGTAACTCTTTAAGATCTCGAGCCACATCTCCCACTGTGTGGGGCGGGAGATGTCGAAGGTGGTGATGCTTTCCTGGGAGGTAGCCATCTTAACGCTTCCACATGTTGGGTGAAGCTCAGGAGCGGAGGCGGTGGTGGCTGGAGCAAGGCGTGGTGTGTTGCTGCTCTTAGAGTCAGCAGGTGTACGGAGCGAGGAGCGGTATGGTGAGCGGCAACCGGAGAAGCTGGGCACGAGGCGGAGCAGCGTGGGGTGCTGTTTTAATGGGAGGTAAAATCCCATCCTCGTCGTCAATGAAAAGTACTGAGATTTACTAGTGAATTCAGCTCTCATAACAAAAGTTACCGGCTCGCAGGCCAGCTTATATGTGCACTCAAACCCACCCCCAAAACACCCCCCCCACGCCAGTGATAGGTTATTTACAGTGGCTGAGAGTTCCATAGGCTCTCAGCCAGGAGCCTAGCCCTCAGGTTGGTGCGGGCTAGGATCCGCTTGGCCCATAGTCTCTAAGAGCGTGTAGACCGAGCCTCGCACGCGGTCGGAGATGAGTACATTACAGGCTCCAAGTTTATTTCTGGGTCCAAAGTAAAGCCCCGGTTTTGTCCTTCAAAGTCTAAAAAGCTTGGATCCAAAGTACCTCAAGGACTGCCTATACTTGCAGGATCTGACCCAGGATGGGAGACCATCCATGGGCCCACTGACCCACAGGAACAAAATTTCGGGGAAAGCATGAACTGCAGTAGGAGGGAGAGGTGATAAAGTCCTGCTTTGTGAGTAGGGTTGGCAACCTTCTGGTGGTATATCAAAATGAGAGCTCATGGGAGGAGATTGTATCAATATAAAGACACTTCGTGAATCAATTACAAACAAAAGCAGAAAGGTTATATTGTAAAAAAAAAACAATTCAAACAGTTTAAAATCCTTATTAAAGTTCAACAAACCCTTATATATTCTTAAAGAGCTAGGATCAAAAAGTACAATACAAAGGGAAAACTCAAATGAAGTCCACAAATCCTTTGTATAAAAAAACTTCAGGAGAACAAAGGTTCTACATCTTGCATGAGCAGCAGCTATACACGGCTGGCTTCACTGCCGCGTTCACGTTCTGCTTCTTCAGGTAGCTGTGAAATGAAATAAAGTTTCAAAAATTCTCCTTCAACTAGTTTTCCATTCGCTCCACTGACAAGTTCTCTTTCTGCCGAAAGAAAGTGAGCAAACCGCCATGGTTTTGACATGAAGCTCTCCAGCCTTCCATTTATTTCCTTGCTCAGTTTGGATTTGAACTGAGTTTGCCTGGAATGCTGCGCAGTTTATCCTTTTTGGCGGAGAGACTGTCAATAACCCAGTAGGTGCCAGATCGGCAGGATCTCTCTTGTGAACACACATGAATCTGCCTTAGACCATCAGGGTCCATCAGGGTCAGTATTGTTGACCCTGACCAGCAGTGGCTCCTCAGGGTCTCAGGGAGATATCTTTCACATCACCTACTATCTGATCCTTTCAACTGGAGATGCCAAGAATTGAACCTGGGACCTTCTGCAGGCAAAGCAGATGCTCCACCACTGAGCCACGACTCCTCCTGAGAGCCAGTTTGGTGTAGTGGTTAGGAGCATGGACTCTAATCTGGGAGAACCAGGTTTGATTCCCCACTCCTCCACTTGCAGCCAGCTGGGTGACCTTGGATCAGTCACAAGTTCTTTCAGAGCTGTTCTCTCTCCGCCTCACTTACCTCACAGGGTGTCTGTTGTGGGGAGGGGAAGGGAAATGAGATTGTCAGCCACTCTGAGACTTTTCCTCCTCCTCCTCCTCCTCCTCCCCTCCATGGCCCCTCTGCCCCTGCCGGGGAAAATGAAACTAGACAAGAAGGCACAAGAGTAGCTATGAGATGCGAACTCTTCTTCTGACTGTCCCCAAATGCCAGAACTAATTTGATTTCTATTCAGAACCTTTCCTACATTCATGAACGGGTGTCATTTCACTTGGATCTCGATTAGTTAAATTGCAGTGGCACATCCCTAATGAAGAAATCTACATTCAACACAGCCGTTCAGAATCAGGAAATAAGTCTGGTATGAATTTTGCAACCAGGGCTTCCTGAGCATGCTTAAACCACCTGGGATTGTGACAGATGTTGAAGCCGATGCCCCTAACTTTGCCCTGCCTCAGGGTCAGAATTTGCAAACGGAAGCAAAATAAAAAAGGAAGGGAAATTAAAACTAAGGGGAAATCAAGGCGATTTTTCTTCAACTTTTAAACACATCTTAAAATGGTAAAATGCTAAGGACCTGGCAGATCTGAGGTTAATAAAGGAGAAGGGGGGGGGGAGAGAGAGAGAGAGAGAGAGAGAGAGAGAGAGAGAGAGAGAGAGAGACACTAAATATTGGCATGTTTTATGGTTAGGGTCCAACAGGGTTGCCAGCTGTGGGTTAGGAAACTCCTAGAGATTTTGCAGCTGGAGCCTGGGGAGGGCGGGGTCTGGGGAGGGGAGAGACTTCAGCAGGGTATGATCTCATAGAGACCAACTTCCAAAACAGCCCTTTTCTCCAGAGGAACAGATCTGCAGGTTGTCAACCCTAAATTCAAAGGAATGCATAATCTGTCTGTTTAGAGGGAAACCAGTAGATTGTTACCTTTTTGGATTAGAAGCAGGGGTCATTTCCTGCCGGAGCGCACAGGAGCGGAGCTCCGGCAGTAAAGAGCCCAGGGGGCGGGCACATGCAACAAGCCCCACCCCCTGCTCCCAGCAGCCCTCAGTCAGAGCAAGAAGCAGCCAGGTAAGCTGCAGAGCCCCCTCCCGCCCCGCCCCTGGTCCAAAACAGTCCGGTGGCACCTTTAAGACCAAGTTTTATTCAGGTACAAGCTCTCTCTTCTCTGTGAGGACAGATCTGCACGTCCCCCCCCACCCATAGCTAGCAATCCAAAACAGTCCAGTGGCACCTTTAAGACCAAGTCTTATTCAGGTACAAGCTCTCCCTCCTCTGCGAGGACAGATCTGCACGTCCCCCCCCCCCAGTAGCTAGCAGTCCAAAACCGTCCAGTGGAGCCTGAGCGGTGGGCGTTGCCTTCTGACACACTTCCGGTGATGTCAGGGTGTGTGGCATATGCAAATAAGTTACACTAATGAGTTATGCTAATGAGCTCCTGCACCTCTTTTTCTACGAAATGACCCCTCATTACAAGAATGCATAATTTCCTGAAGTCAAAGGTCTGAATGGAATCCGTAGCCTTTGAACTGTACCACAGCCCTAGCCAAGGAGAAGCCAAACTTTAGATGATCATGTTGTGTACTCAGGGAAGCCCGCGCATGTGGTCGGGCAAACACGCGGTCGGGCTAAGAACCCCGAGCTTCGCTTCAAGAGACAATAGCTTAAACGGATCCTAGTGCGCCCCTATGGGGAAGCTAGGATCCTAGGAGGGACCTATGGTCTCGGGGTTGCAGTGTAAATATCCAATCACAGGTGTGTGGGGGTGTAGGGGTGTAGTGTGAGTTGCGAATATAAGCCAGCCTGCGAGCCGGCAAAGTTGTCTTAAGTTCTTGACCTAACAATAAAGTATGAGCTGAAATCACTCTGCTATGCATCAGCCTCAGTACTTTATAATCAATAGGGTTGCCATCCCCACAATGGGGGTGGGGGTTTACCCACTTTCGGGGGGCCCCAATCCATCGCTGCTCAGCTGGCCAGCGGGGGGAGCCCTCCCCCTCGAGCAGCCCTGTCTGTGAAAAGGGCCCAGTATGATGATGTCACCTTGCAGGGCAGGTTGCGGGGGGACGCTCTAGCATCTGAGAAAAATTCTATCATCACCATAGAGTTTTTCCTCAGATGCTAGAGTGTCACCCCACAGTGCCCTGTGTGATGATGTCACCTCTGAAGGCTCCAGCCCCCACCGGCAACAGGTAGGGACCTGGCAGTCCTAATGTTCAAAGATGACAGTGGACAAGGAGAACCTCTTCTCCCTCTGCCACCGCACGAGGGCGCGGGGGGGGGGGGCATTCCCGTCGACAGTAGATTCAAGATGGACAAAAGGTATTCCCTTTAATCCAAAAGTAATTAAACTGTGGAATTCATTGGAAGTAGACGGCATGACGGCCACCAGCTGGCATGGCTTTAAAGGGGACAGATTCATGGAGGAGGAGGGGGGGGTCCTGGCAGCTGCGGGAGCTGGGAGCAAGGTCACACATAATTCTAATAGCAGCAACTCTACTGTTTAACAGGGTGCCTTTTAAAGTGAACATATTTTAAAATATCCATCGTGCAGACACACAGCACACACAGAGCGTGCACAGCACACAGCACAGAGCGCGCACAGAGCGCAGCATGCACCCTTCGTTCACAGCAGTGCCGTTGGGTCCTGGGCGGTGCAGCTGCTGCGGGCGGTGCCGGGGCTGTTGCCAAAGCAACATTTTAAAAAATTTGCAGAGCCACTCAGATTTTCCACAGCCAATCAGAAGCCCTGCTGGGGAAAGCCCCGCCTACTTTTAAAAATCATCTGATCAGTGCCGGGAAAGGTGTCGAGAGGCTCCATGACCCCCACAGCCACCACACCACGGACCCCCCCTGGTCTACACCAGCGTATCCTCAAGTGAATTTCAAAAGCCTGTGATTGGTGGCTACGCAAAAGGCACACCAAAGCCCCCTGTTGCTTTCAGCTGCATGGTCTGCCTCATTTTGTATTGCATAACATCACCAAGGAAATGGGAGAGGTGTGTGTGTGCGTGTACATGTTCTGTTTTCCCAGCTAACAGTTGTCAAAATTGGTTTAAGCCTCTCTCAGTGCTCAAATGTCACCCTGCCAGAATTCATTATGTCCCATTAATTAATTAATTAAAATATATTTATACAGAGCCGTCTTTGTTAGATGGCGTTAAAAATAACGTTTGGAGAGCCGCTCCTGGATGGAGGGAGAAGTCTCTGATGGCAGGAGCAAAGACTGGGTCTCTGGTTTCCATGTCAGCAAGGAAGTACAGTCGTAAGGAGAGTGCGTGCAGACAGCCAGCAGTCCCACACCCTGCAGTAGTTGGTGACTGAAAAAGGCAAGGGAAAGAGGGTGAAAATAAGACAACTGATATCGCATTAGAAAATCTAACATATATCTGACCATCCCAACGACAGATAATCCACTTATCTATCTATTTTGGGAAATACTGCATATCCTATAGCTTCCAAGGCAGCTAACAACATGAGCAATATAGATTAGAGACGGTTCCAATAAAACAAATAATCAAGAAGCTTCCTGAGCTGAGACAAAAATGTGTGAGCCAGAGGCTCAAAACCTGTGAGCTAGCTCACACTAACTCAGTTTAGAGGGAACACTGCCCAGGTCCCAAATTAACAAGAGAAAATGAATAAGATTAGTAAAATAAAATAATGTTAATAAAAGAATTATACAATTTCAACTATAATAAGTTTACATTTCCTAATAGCTAAGCAACAAAATTTTGCCACAGCGTAAGTCACTGAGCTCTGAACGTCTTCTAAGAGGAATTTATGAAGGACTTCTGGCGTAAAGTCAAGATGAGACTGCAGAGGGCCAAATCTAGACAGAAGGGGCAGTATAAGATGGTCTCGTTCCTCCTGATAGAATCTGCAGAACAGGAGGACAGGAGTAATGGATTCCACCATGTTAGCCATGCATGGGCATATATGTTCATGCATTGGGACTCGAGTGTTTTACTTTCCTTCAAGTCTAAGAAGATTCCTACATTACTAATGCTGCAAAGACATATTTTAAGATCATATGGCATTTTCCCTACTAGAGTTTTCAATAATTCCAAGATCTGCCCCCTTTCCCTAATTGTATATATAAATCCAAGGCAATTAATTGTGAGGCTGGAATTCCAACGACCTCAGTTTCCAAAACTTCAGCTCCCTTGGATCCAGATTTAATTAGTCGGACTGATGTTCCTCCCCTTTCTTTGTCAAAGGCCTCTTATCTGGAGAATTCCGTAGAACAGGATCTACTCTCATCCTTTACTTATTTGTCAAAATCTGAGCGTATGGAAATTATGGCCAGATCGGAATAATTAGTACTCTGCCTTCGTAACTCAGATGAACATGCGGAAACAGACAAGGTGAACTCTGACCCACTACTGGATATGGATATGGAGCATGATACTCCCTTGATGGGCACTGAACTGAACCCCCCCTGCCTGACCGGAAAGAAGCACCCTCTGAAAACACTGCTCTTCCCCCCCCCTCGATATCACAGAACCCACCAGCCAATGGTTGGGTTTTTACTGACATTGGAACGTCATTGGACATTATTGAGAAGGCAGACTGACTATTGCCCCTCCTCCTCTCCTGGAATATTGCCGGATGGCGCTCTAAATCATTGGACCAAGATTTTATTTCTTATATCTCACAGTTTAAGATCATCTTTCTACAGGAAACTTGGGTGCAAGACCCATTTGAGCTTCATAACTACCTGGCTTTTCATTCATGAGCCTCAATCGGTCCTACAGGGGGAAGACCCTCAGGAGGACTGAATATTCTGGTGTCTTCATTGTTAAATAGCTCTCCAAAGAAATTGGAAAGTAACAAGATAAAATGGCTGCTTTGAAGGGTGGACTCTGTGGCATTGTACCGTGCTGAGGCCCCTCCCCTCCCCTCCCCAAACCTACCCTCTCCTGGATCCACCCTTAAAGGCTCCAGGTATTTTCCAACCCAGACCTGGTAACCATAGATCACCTTGATGGATGAATTTTACTGTGTGAGAAACTGAAAGGGGTATAAAAAAGTAAGAGTCCAGCAGCACCTTAAAGACTAACAAAATTTGTGGCAGGATATGAGCTTTTTGTGAGCTCCCTACCACAAATGTTGTTAGTCTTTAAGGTGTTCCTGGACTCTTAAGCTTTTATGCTGCTACAGGCAGATTAATATGGCTATCCATCTTGAAAGGGGTATGGCTCTGTTAATATTCCTATTCCTCTCTATGGTTTTTGATACCATCAAGCATAATATCTTTCTAATCCAGTTGTCTAAGATAGTTCAGTTTCTCCTCAATGGGTACCTGAAGGACCTTACATCATTTTCTTCACCTCTTTTTTATCCTCAACCTGTGAAGTAGGTTAGGCGGAGAAGTTGTGACTGGCTCAAGGTCAACCAACATGATCTCATGGCTTCCAGGCTTGCACACACACACACACACACACACACACACACACACACAAAAGAGAGAGAGAGAGAGATCGGGCTTGCCTGGGCTATCCAGGCCAGGGCACCCCTCTTATTTCTGGTTGGGACTGATTAATACTACACAAGACTAGAGATGTAACATTTCCAGAAATTTTGAAGCTCGGGAAAAAACCTGGTTTTTTTCCAGTGTTTTTCGGGGGGAAACGGAAATTTTCGGAAAAATTGGAAAAAATGCTATATCAGCATTTCCTTTGTCTTTTCTAGAGTGAAAGTCATTCTGTTCTTTAGGAACATAAAATATGACTATGGACATTTTTACTTGGCATGAAATTATCACAACTAGCATATCTCCCTTATAAATAAAAGCCGAATGGTGGTGGCCCTTCTCTAGAACATTCCACACTCTCCAAAATCAGTTCGCTCTCTGATCTGTCATTCAGAGGGTCTCCCTATCCACTGGCTGCTTTGCCTGAGTCCTGCCTCCAACATTCTAAACAGTTTGCTCTTCCTCTCCACCCCACAGCCAGTCAGAACACAGGGGTTATTTGCATATGCAGCCTCATTGGCCTCTGCCTCGGAACACAGAGGTCGTTTGCATATGCGACTTGATTGGCTTTTGCCTCTAACATTCTAAACAGTTTTCTGTTCTGAGGTAAAATGTGTCCAATCTCCAGGTGAGGGCTGGAGATCACTCAGAATTCCAACTGCTTTCCAGACGACAGAGATCAGTACCCCTGGAGAAAATGGTGGGCTCTGTATCCTTATATGCTGCTGAGGTGGCCCCCGTATGACAGCCAATGTGACGTAGCAGTCAGGGCTTCAGAGCACGGGAGAGGATGCAGGTGTGTGGGGGTGGAAAGCTAAAGAGTGAGGGGGAAATAAAGGTAGGTTGATGATTGGCTGGGAAGGAGATAGGGTTGCCAACTCCAGGTGGGAAATTCCTGGAGATGTGAGGGATGGAGCCTGGAGAGGGTGAGGTTTCAGGAGGCGTGGGACCTCGGACAGGTACAAAACCATAGACTCCCCCCTCCAAACCATATTCACTGTCAGTCACTATGCCTGCCACTATGGCCTGTTCACTGTCCAAACAACCAAAGTGGTTGGAAGCACAATCTAGTGTGCGTGCCACCATGCTGCTGGTAGATTCTCCTCTTGGAGGAGGTGATGGCCATGGATTTCATCCATTGTTGCCTCCCATTGCCCAAGTCTAAGGCGAACTCCAGATGCGCTGACAGTATCCCTGGGCTTGTCATTCTCCCACCCACTGGAGGTGTGGGAGGAAGTGACAAAGATAGTCCTTTGTTGTCTCCTGGATCTATGCTACCCAGCTGGACCTAAGACAAAACCCTGCATAGAGCTAGCATCCTTGGGACTCAGGATGGACCGATGATTCAGCATCCTACAGCACCTTCTTGGTGAAAAGTGTCAGCAAGTTGCAGCTGACTTATGGCAACCCTGTGGGGACAAGAGACAACCAGAGATGGTATTCCAGTGCCTGTCTTTGAGTAGCAACCCTGGATATCCCTGGGGGTCTCCCATTCCTGTACTAACCAGTGCCGACCCTGCTTAGCTTTCAAGATCTGATGAAATCAGGCTAGCCTGGGCTATCCAGGTCAGGACATACTTTTTTGGGACAGCAAACTTCCTTGAGCTGCCCTGCTCTATGCAAATTCCAACAGTAAGGAAGCTGGTTCTCTTAGATGTATTATTTATACATACATTGATGGATGCCAGCCTTATTCCTGTTTTGGCAGTTGACTTCTTCATGAATTTTCATATAATAATTGTAAGTAATGCAGAACAAATGCCATTCTTGAATACAAGGTCAAACAATATGGCAGCACAAGGACTTGGTGTATTCCAGGAGTCATCTCCTAATGCATGCTTATATGTGCTTAAAATCTAAATAGATGTTTAAAATTTTATATCTTAATCAACCTTGGCTACCAAAGAGTCACGGACACACCAAACATCCAGTAATTCCTACAAAAAGACATTTTCAGTGGTCCAGATTAACCCAGAGTGCAATGAACAACCTTACCTTTACACCAGACACATCTGCTGACACTTAGTGGTGCAAACCAAAGAGAGAGATATCACAGGATGGAAGTTGAAAGGAAGCAAACAACCGTGATGTATAGTGCCAAAAAAAAGTTCTTTACCAACTTGTAAATTCTTTTTACAGAATTCAATTTACTGGAAGTAATTCAAACGCCATCAACACAAATGAACCCTGCATATAACATCTTGTTTCGTGTATACCTTTGTCAAAGTGGGTAGTGTTGAAATACTAGACATATCTCATAGTCACATTCATCAAATGCATTAGTGTAATTAGAGGAAGAGTGGAATTTATATTACACTAATGCAGTTGATGGAGCTGCGGTGGCTCAAGTGGTTAAGACGCTGAACTGCAGGCTGTGGAAGGTCAGTAGTTCAGCAGTTCGAGACCCGAGTGTGCCGCATGATGGAGTGAGCTCCCGTCTCTAGTTCCAGCTCCAGCCAACCTGGCAGTCCGAAAGCAAGAAATGGCAAGTAGATAAATAAGTACCACTTCGGTGGGAAGTTAACAGTGTTCCGTATGCCTCGGTGTTTAGTCATGCCGGCCACATGACCATGGAAAAGTCTTCAGACATTGCTGGCTCTTCGGCTTTGAAACGGAGATGAGCACCGCAACCCTAGAGTCGGACTCAACTGGCTTTCGAGCAAGGGAACCTTTACCTTTACCTTTAATGCATTTGATCAATGTGACTATGAGATATGTCTAGCATTTCAATGCTACCCCCTTTGACAAAGGTATACATGAAACAAGATGTTATATGCATAGTTCGTTGGTGTTGATGACAGTGGTGGGCAGATGAAATAACTGTAGGCCCTTCGTCCTCATCTCCAGGAATGGAAGATTCATTGCACCTATGCAAATCTCATCACTGTTGCACCTTGCTCATTATACTTTCACACTCCATTGTACAGTGGTTTTAAACAACATAAAAATACAATAACCATCCAATTGGAAGTTAACCTAATCCCAGACCCTGTTCCCAACACCTAAATGTTCCCAGAAGCCCAGAAGCAGTGGCAGAAGGTCTCTTAGCACCCTAGCAAATGGTCTCTGTGTTACCCAAATAGGCGGTCTCCTAATCAGTTGGGAGAATTTGCTTAAAGGAGACAGAGTGAGGGGGGCAACTGGGATTCTCCACCTATATATACCAGGATTTTCCCCTTAAGAGCATGCTCAAATAAACCAGATAGATGTTCAACCAGAAAGATTTCTATTAAAAGGAAAGATTAAAACAAAAATGCACATAATAAAATCACACAGATAACTAAGAGGAAATCAGGGAGGAAAGAGGGAAAGCTTTCTTGGGAAAGGGTGGTATTTACCAATCTTGCAGAGGTCCGGGAAACAGCAGCAAAGAGAACCCACGGAGTGGGGGTGTGGCTAAGCACAAACGCGCGCACACAAACACAGGGTGACACAATTATAGGAGAAAACGGACCTTTAGGTTGGGGTGATGTGATTCCCAAAACAATACCTCGATGGGCTTACTGAGGATGGACAATAATTTGAGAGAGGACTGATGACCCTGTAAGTCCTGAATGGGAAGAGCTAATGGGCTGGGTGAATAGAATTGGGTGTTGATTAATTGTCACTTGATTAAGGTAAGCGTAAGCAAAGGAAGTAAGGTGGGATGACATTGATGGGATTAGTCCAGCTGTGAGTCAGTAGGTCCTGGGAGACCCATTGCCTTATAGTTATGCATCTCTCTGGGGCGTGGGGGGGGGGCCATTAGCCTGTCAGCTGCTCTGACTCACCTTCCAAAATACTTTTCCAGGCTCTTACCTGGCTGGCATCCATTTTGTTCCATTTTAGGCCAGGCACTATGATTTTTGAGATGATATTTTAAGAAGGGTGTTTATGATTATTCTAACTATAAACTGCCCCTGAGGGAGAGGAGGGATCCGACCACCATATCTGTAGTGCCTCTGACAATAAAGATTAAATAGGCTAATGTGCATTGATAGAATTACCCCCCATTAAATTTGTCTAATTCCCTTTGAAATGCATCTAAGCTAGATGTTTAGGGCTGTGTGTTCAGAAATTTATTAATATCCATCCTAAACCACACCCATTCACAAATGTAGTAAATGTTTTAAATGCTCTGAAGAGAATTACTCCTGGCATCTGGAAACAGTTAGAAGTCTGCTGATCTGAAAGTATTTTTCCCCCTGGCAATTTGCTGTCTGGGTAGCAGGAGGAGCAATGAGAGAAGAGAATGACTCAGCAGATTTGTGCCTGATGAGGATATCATCCAACCCAAACACTCAGCTGATCTTCCCACCAAACAGGATTATCCCAACAGGCATTTCCCCCTTCTGCCAGTCACTCCACTATTTCACTGCCTCTTCTGTGAGGGTTTGGCTTCTATAGAAGCACGCGTCCTGTTTCCACAAGCTTATTTCATTTGCTCGGACTGCCCCCACCGCTTGCTAGGCAGAGTCAAAGGTTTCTATGATACAAGAAGTCAGCCAGGCACAGAGAAGCATGCTGGGGGGTGGAGGGCAAGGCAAGGGGGTGGGAGTAGGATTGCCAGCTCCTGGTTGGGAAATACCCAAAGTTTTTTGGGGGTGGAGCCTGAGGAGGGCGGGGTTTGGGAGGGGAGGGTCTTCAATTGAGTATAATGCCATAACGTTCACCATTCAAAGCAGCCATTTTCTCAGGCGAACTGATCTCTGTCACCTGGAGATCATTTGCAGTAACAAGAGATCTCCAGCCACCACTTGAAGGTGGCTGTGAGCTTTAACTCCCTTCACCCACGAGATCTATTTTTAAAAATAAAAAACAGTCCCTCTGCAGGATACGAGGGAAGAGGTCATTCACACTTCCTGTTCTTCCCACACTTCAAAGGAAGGGAACACAAGGATGCGGCATTTAATGGTGGTGTTCTTTCTTTGGCAGAAAGGGTGTAAGAGATGCGTTTCCTGTGCTTGTTCTGGCACTGGACAGTTAAATGTACGGGACCTGAGGAAGAAAAGATAGCACAGGAATGGAGACAGAGGAGAGGGCTGGATGCAAAAGGGAAGAAATTCGCAAATGCACTTCAAGGATTTAAACTTTTTGAAGGACACTCGGGAAAGGGGAAAATGTGTTCTAGTGAATGGGTTCCAGTGAGTGACTTTTGACTGGCCAGGACAGGCTTTAACGTAGAGCATTCTTGAGACTCGGGGCAGTTCATCCCATCCACAACATAGCATTAAAATTTAAAATAGATAATAAAACTGATCAATACAAATAAATACAATAAAACGGATTCTAATTAAAACTCGACCGATCATCAGCTCCAGAACAAAGCTGCACAGCCAGCCAGCCAGCCAGCCCCCCTTCTCTTAGTCTATTAAACGCTGCACAAAACAAGGCAGACTTGCATGCCCTAACGAACCTTAATAGATCCTTGTTGTTGTTCAGTCGCACAGTCGAGTCCGACTCTTTGCGACCCCATGGACCACATCGCGCCAGGCCTTCTTGTCTTCCGCCGTCCTCTGAAGTTGGCTCAATAAATAAATAAATAAATAAATTTTATGTTCGTTGCATCTATAGATCCTACAGGGCATGAACCTCCTTGAACAGCCACCAAGAAGGCCCTTGCCCTAGTGGATGACAAACGGGCTATTCATGAACCGGGCATCTGCCCTGTGATTAAGACTGGTGAGGGGGATCATATCAGGAGAAGTGTTCCTGAAGGTATGAGGGTCCCAGAGTGTTTAGGGCCTTATTTATGATGGGCATGGTTTGCAGGCGTTCCCCACTGCTCAGCTGTTTTTCGACTTTCTTGTGCACTCCCTTTAAACTTTAAAGGGACTGCACAAGACAGCTTGAAACAGCTGAGTGGCCAGGAGCAAACTGCTCCCAGCCGCTCATCTGTTTTTTGGACTTTCTGCAAACCCCGTTTAAAGGGACTGAGGTTTGAAGGGCCACGGGCCATGAACCAACATGGACCACATTTTTCCAGTTCGTGCCCTTCCCTACTTGTGACGGAGTCCACGGCCATAAGGTGGAACCCATCAAGTGCTGGTACAGACACCTAGCCGCATGACCTCTCTTTTCAAGGGATTCAACTTTAGCCAGCTCTTCCCCAGCCATTCCAGCACAGCATCCAGGCACGGGGCCAAGGCTGAGATCCCAGCTGTTGGTTGCTTTTCAAACAGGAAGTAGAGTCGATGGACATTATATACCTGGGCTTTCAGAAGCCTCACCAAAGACTCCTGAGGAAACTTAGCAGTCATGGGATAAGAAGATGGGTTCTCTTATGGATTAAAAACTGGTTAAATGACAGAAGCAAAGAGTAGGAATCAATGGACAGTTCTCACGATGTAGGGAAGTAAGCAGCGGGGTCACAGAAGGATCGGTATTAGGGCCAGTAATATTTAATTTACTCGTGAGTGATCTGGAACTCGGGGCGAGTAGCGTAGTGGCCAAGTTTGCAGATGACACAATTATTCAGGATGGTGAGAACCAAGGCTGACTGTGAAGAGCTCCAAGAGGGACCTCCACAAACTGGGTGAAGTAGTTTCAGATGATGCACATTGGGACAACCCCCCCCCCCAACTTCAATTATAGGGTAATGGGGTCTGAACTTGCTGAGAGGGGAAAAGATCTTGGGGGTCATAGTGAATGGAAAGGGATTGAGAATAAAATGACCAATGTTTTCATGCCCCTGTACAGATCTATGGTGCAGCCTCATTTGGAGTACTGTGTAGAGTTCTGGTCCATGTATCTCCAAAAGGACATTGCAGAGCTGGAAAACATACAAAGGAGGGCAACCAAGATGATGAGGGGGCTGGAGAACCTTCCCTAGGAGGAAAAGCAGAAGAGTCTCTGGGACTTTTCAGTTTAGAAAAGAGACAACTAAGGGGGGGGGGGAACGGACATGATAGGGGTATATAAAAATAGGCATGGGGAGGAGAGAGTTGACAAAAATAACCTTTTCTCCCTCTCTTAAAATACTAGAACTCAAGGGCATCCAATGAAGCTGATGGTCAGTAGATTCAGGATAGACAAAAAGAAATACTACTATACACAGAGAGTGATTAAAATGTGGGATTCACTGCCAGAGGATGTCATGATGGCCGCAGGAATAAATAACTTTAAAAGGGGACTAGACAGATTCATGGAGGATAAGTCAATCAGTGGCTAATAGCCATAGTGACTGTGGGGAACCTCCAAATTCAGAGGCACTAAACCTTTGAATCCCAGAGCCAGGAGGCAACCTCAGGGGAGGGCCTTGGCCTCTGTGCCCTGTTGTTGGCCCTCCAGAGGAACTGGTTGGCCATTGTGTGAGACAGGAGGCAGGACTAGATGGACCACAGGTCTGATCTAGGAGGGCTCTTCTTATGTTCTTGTCATGAGCATTGGTGCCCTGCAAGGCGCATATTGCGCTCTAATGGACAAAGTTCATAAGTAATAAAACATGAACTGTACAAGCAATGTGCAAATAGGGACTGAACTGTGTGGTGACCCAAAAAAAATGCCAGCTCAACACACACCCAGAAGCAGAAAGCTTTCTTGTGAGATGTTGTGCCAATGGTTCTTGGAAGTTACCTGCCGTCTTGCCTGCTGTAAGATGGACCCGCTCCCTAGCCATGTGAAGCACTGTAAACCCAGAGAGAAGACCAGAGACAAAGAAATCCAAACACCATGAAAAGACTCTTCCTGCACATGCAGGCAGCATTCCCCTCCCCCACAAAACCTCACCTAGCTGAAAGGTGACAGACGGAAGACAATCACGGAATCTTAATGACAAAGACTCTGGTCGCATGAGTCATAATCCCTTCAGGTGGCACTGTTCAGCCCAAAGTTACTAGATCTCAATATTGTCCACTCCCTTAATCCCCTCCCCCTAAACCCTGCTCCAATAGGACGTTTTTGGGACAGACTAGTAGGAGATGGGCCAAGACATGTGACCTGACTGGCTCAACCCCCAAAGCCCCCCTCTTAAAAGGGGCACCCAGCCATGTGCTCTCTCTCTCTCTCCATCTAAACCCTACCTATCTTGCTGACTCTGGATTAAGCTACCCAAGAGTCTTTCCACGTGTCTATGCTGGTTAAAGACATTAACACATTTCCCTATAGTCTTCCTCATTTTTTCCTAAGGATTCCTCCATCCCGTCGTGGACAGGTAACAGTATTACCCCTCAACTAAACATCCTACTAATGCAAAAGTGCTATCCTCTTCTACCTCATTTTCTTAGAACTGTGTAATTGTGAGTGTGTTTGTGATATTGTATGCTTGTGATACATCTTCAGTAAAGGAAATCATTTTATACTTAAGCCTGCCTTTGAATCTATTCCTGGTGAGCTGGGAAGAAGTGGGACTCCTGTATACACTAGTGCTTGTTCCCTTATTTGCCTCGTGGTACATCTTAAATCCCCTAAATATCAATCAGAAACAAGGCAATCAGTCTAACAGCATACTGTTGGCACCCAACTCCAAATCTCCTGATGATCTCTGCCAGAGAGTGCATATTGACGTTAAGTGAAGCAACTGCAGCATTCCAAAGCACAGTGATCCATTTTGCTATCTTGATTATGGTACACATGTCTATCACTGGGCAACTGAGGAGTAGCCCAGATTTTGACAAATAATCTGGTATCTATCACCAGCCATTGAGGTAGTGGGACCCTCCACTTTCTGGGAAGGGGAGGCAATCAGTCTGGAGTGTGTCCAGTTTGAGTGGTACAGCATTAGCTTGCAGAAGGTCCCAGTTTCAACCCCTGGTGGCTCCAATTAAAGGGATCGGGCACTAGGTGAAATGAAAGACCTTTACCTGATACCCTGGAGAGGCACTGCTAGTCAAGAGTAGTCAGTAAGGCCCTTGACAGAAGAAGAGGCTGACTTAGTACAAAGCAGCTTTATGTGTTCATGTGACAGTGGCAGAGCAGTTTGCTGTGGTGCAGGACGACCTCTTTGCTGCCTGAAGTCTAATTGCAACCTCTGTGTTCTTGTGCATGTGAAAATGAAACAGATATCACAAAGGCAGTCTACATCTCCAGGGTATTCTCAACCACAGGAAAAAATTGAACTTGTAGCACTGCCCCTTCTCAAGATTCGTGGAAGTAGGAAATGCTTAACAGAAGTACAAAACTGCTACAGACTGTTACTGGCCTTAGGCAAGCTGCAAATCCTCAGTTTTGCATTTCACAAAATGAAGAGCATTTGAAGATGGCTATGAAGCTGACTAAGATTATAAAATGTTTCGTGGGGCCCTTGGATGACCAAGGGGTAAAAGGAGTACTGAAGGATGATAGGGAAATGGCTGAGAAGCTAAATGCATTTTTTGCCTCCGTCTTCACTGTGGAAGATGAGAGGTGCTTGCCCACTCCAGAGCCGCTGAGTTCGGGAGGGGTGTTGAAAGACCTGAGTCAGATTGAGGTGACGAGAGAGGAGGTCCTAAAACTGATAAACAACTTAAAAACTGATAAATCACCAGGCCCAGATGGCATACATCCAAGAGTTCTGAAAGAACTCAATTGTGAACTTGTGGATCTCCTGACAAAAATATGTAATCTCTCCTTAAAATCAGCCTCCATTCCTGAGGACTGGAAGGTAGCTAATGTCACTCCCATCTTTAAAAAGGGTTCCAGAGGAGATCCGGGAAATTACAGGCCAGTCAGTCTGACGTCGATACCGGGTAAATTGGTGGAAACCATTATTAAGGAAAGAATTAGTAGGCACATAGATGAACAAAACCTATTGAGGCAGACTCAGCACGGTTTCTGTAAGGGAAGATCTTGTCTCACTAACCTGTTAGTGTTCTTTGAGGGGGTGAACAAACATGTGGACAAGGGGGATCCAATAGATATTGTTTACCTTGACTTCCAGAAAGCTTTTGATAAAGTTCCTCATCAAAGGCTCCTAAGTAAGCTCAAAAATCATGGGATAAAAGGACAAGTCCTTTTATGGATCAAAAACTGGCTAATTAATAGAAAACAGAGAGTGAGTATAAATGGGCAGTTCTCCCAGTGGAGGGGTGTAAGCAGTGGGGTACCACAGGGATCAGTACTTGGTCCACTGCTTTTTAACTTGTTCATTAATGATTTGGAGTTGGGAGTAAGCAGTGAAGTGGCTAAATTTGCGGATGATACGAAGTTGTTCAGGGTGGTGAAAACCAGTGAGGATTGTGAGGCACTCCAAGGGGATCTGTCAAGGATGGGCGAGTGGGCGTCAACATGGCAAATGGGGTTCAATGTGGCCAAGTGCAAGGTGATGCACATTGGAGCCAAAAATCCTAAATATAAATACACGTTGATGGGGTCTGAACTGGCAGAGACTGATCAAGAGAGAGATCTTGGAGTTGTAGTAGATAACTCACTGAAAATGTCGGGACAGTGTGTGACTGCAATAAAAAGGCCAATGCTATGCTGGGGATTATTAGGAAGAGTACTGAAAACAGATCAGCCAATATCAGCCGCCCTGAGCCGCCTGGGCGGGAGGGCGGGGTAGATCTCCAATAAATAAATAAATAAAATAATGCCCCTGTATAAATCAATGGTGAGACCTCATTTGGAATACTGTGTACGGTTCTGGTCATCACAACTTAAAAAGGATATTATAGCTTTGGAAAAAGTGCAGAAAAGGGCAACTCGAATGATAAAAGGGTTGGAACACTTTCCCTGTGAGGAAAGGTTAAGGCGCTTAGGGCTCTTTAGCTTGGAGAAACGACGACTGAGGGGTGACATGATTGAGGTTTATAAGATTATGCATGGGAAAGAGCAGGTAGAGAAAGAGGTATTTTCCCCCCTTCCTCACAATACAAGAACTCGTGGGCACTCCATGAAATTTCTGAGCGGTCGGGTTAGAACGGATAAAAGGAAGTACTTTTTCACCCAAAGAGTGATTAACACTTGGAATTCACTGCCACAGGAAGTGGTGGCGGCTACAAGCATGGACGGCTTCAAAAGGGAATTAGATAAGCATATGGAGCCGAGGTCCATCAGTGGCTATTAGTCACAAGGTGTAGATAGGAAGTCTTAGTCTGGGGCAGGTGATGCATTGTATTCTTGGTGCTTGGGGGGAGGCAACAGTGGGAGGGCTTCTAGTGTCCTGGCTCCACTGCTGGACCTCCTGACTGCACCTGGAATTTTTGGCCACTGTGTGACAGAGAGTTGGATTGTAAGGGCCATTGGCCTGATCCAACATTGGCTTCTCTGATGTTCTTATGTTCTTATGTTAGGTCCCATTTGCCCATTTATGGTGGGTGACCTCCAGGTAATGGTGGCTTGCCACCCTTGCCAGACAATTCCCACCTGGTTGGCAGGTAAAAAAATGGGGGCAAAGAGGGGGGGATAGAAAATAAAAGGAAAAATAAGGCCTTGTCTACTTAGAGGAATTTCTGATCATAGGGTACCTCTAGGTATCATCAGGAACCCAACAGTTAAAACTTTCTGTATGTAGACAAGACCTTATTTTTCTTTTTAATAATTTATCCCAGGATGCACAACCTTTTTAATAATTTAACCCAGGATGCACAACCCTCCCGCCAGTTGCTAGGTTTGCCAGCCTGCAGCTGGTGGGTGGTAGGGGTGCGCATGAACTGGAAAAATGCAGTTGGAGGCATGTTTGGTCCTGTTTACATAGAAGCAACTTTGAGAGGTGCACATTACAGCTTAGGAGACCTGACCCATAAAGAAACTGAATAGTATTGTCCTGTAAAGAAATTGGAATGATGTTGTTCTTTGTTCCTGAGGAAGGACCAGAAGTATGAAACACTGCGTACTACCAAGGAAAAGTGTTGGATATCTACTCTGGACTTTGTTTTTTTCCTTCTATGGATCCTGTGGACTTCTGTATTTTTCCATGATGGATTATATGTATAGATTCATTTCTGATTACACGTGCATTTCACTTTGTCGAAGTCTCCTTGCGGGTAATTCAGCTCACAGTTGTTTCTTGTTGTCCCTTGCTATTTTTTTTGCTGTGTGCTGTACTGTTTGTTGTTGATGTTTGGTTCATGAACCACGAACCGTCTCTAACGTTTAGCTGCCAAATGAACTGGTTTGATTCACGAGGTTTGTGATATTGTAGAATGCTCCTCCCCCCCTATTCTAGAGACACCAAACTCACCAAATCTCTGGCTGACTTTTTTCTACTTGCCCTTGAAGGTTGGTGGGGACTGGATTTGTGGGGCCTGAGTTACAGCCCCCAAAGAAGTTACCCCTGTAGTATGAATGGGAATATAAAGATTTTTATATATAAGTTTCTTCTTGATTGTTCATATCTGGTTTTTATAGATTTATTCTTTAAGTAATATTTTATTAGGATGTTAGAAAGGCCTGTTATATAGAAGGCTTTCCTCTTGTAGGTCTGATATTGCTAGCAGACAACATAATAGGTACAAAGTTCATGATTCTGTAGTTCTTAGGGCAAACCTTTCAATGTCTGGGTCAGATAAGATTTTAGTCTCGTATCAGTAATGAATACTTTTGTTTGGGGAAGAACAAGCTTTGGCCGATATGCCTTGGGTCATGTCAAGTAAATATGTGACACTATTGCATAGTCACACCTTTCTTACATTTGACCAATAAGGATATTTTTATGTAAATATTGTTTATGTTTTTGTAACCAATTATGCCTTTTGAATATTATTCCCATGATGATGGTATGATGATGTCATTTTAAGTATTTAACTTTATGTATTTCCTGAATCTGTTCAGAATATGCTCAAGAAGAAGATGAAGAAGAAAAAGAAGAAAGTTGTCAATTTTTGGTTAACTATTTGGTCTAATTGTTTTCCTATTAATTGAGGCATGTTTACTGATTATGCTGAGAAGAAAGCAATCAGTTTTGATGGGTCCTTTGGCCTAACTGTTTTCCATATTTTATTACAATAAAATACAAGAACTTCCTCCTCATTTGACTTCATTTTTGACATGGAATCTAATGTCTACAACACCCCCAGGAAAGTGTTTTCTGGGGACATGACAAGTGTCGGTTCATTAGTGTATCAAATGGGTCCTGTGTGAGCTGGAGGCATCAGACTCACAGAGGATCCCCCCCTGACACTTTTCTACATGCCCTCCAAGTAATATGGAGATTGGATTTAGGTGACCCAAGTTATGCCCCTCCCCAGACGTTGCTCCCAGGAAAGTGCTTTTGGGGAAAATGTCAGGCACAGGTTCAAAAGTGTATAGAAGCTACACAGACCAAATACACAGGGGACCTCACCCTGCTCCTCTACAATCTCTCCAAGCTGGGGGCAGATTATATTTCTGGGGTCCCAGTTATGGACCCCCCAAAAAAGATCTCCCACATTTCCCCCTCTCAACCCTCCTGAGTGTGAACACTTCTATATGCCATGAAGGGAAAGTAGCTGCAAAGGGTGCTCATCATTGGGGGAAGTATTCCTCCATACCCTGCATACCACAGGGACCCCATCCCTGGGCACCAAACCCATCCTGCCAGCCCACTGGAGCCCAGCCCCAGCAGAGCATCACCAGGGGTCTCAGAGACTCCTTCCCCAGATTTGTTCCCGAGGCTCTCCACAAAGGCAAACGAGCGGTTAGTACTGCCCAGAGATATCAGCAGTTGTTAACATTCTTTGGAGGGGAGGGCTCTGACAGCCGTGATTCAGAGGGTGGGGAGGATACATCCCAGCTCCCTGTTGCTGCACCTGCCACGAGTACACCCCTCTGTGGCCCCTTCTCAGCCCAGTGCCAGAAACCAGCTGTGCCTCCCACCTCCTCCACTCCTGAGCCCCCATTTTCAGCCCACAGTTTGGAAATATTTCTACACCGTCTCCAGTGACGCCTGTGCAGCAGATGCCAGGTGAGCCACATCCCTGTCCAGAGGGGTGCAAACCCTCAACACTTGTCCTCTTCCATCCTCTGCAGGCACCTGCCAAGGGTGCAGCCAACTAGTATATTGCCAATATGGGAAGAGGCAGGAGGAAGAAGAGGCCAATTCCCTTCTCAATTGGGAGAAGTAGAGAGGGAGCAGGAAGCCCCTCCAAGAAAGGCTCCCCTCGCTTGGGGTGCTGTGGGTGGGACATCAAGGTGGACCCCCCTCCAAGAGGTAGAAAGGGTTATGTGGAGGGCCCAGGAAGCAGTCACTCGCCTCGTTGTTGGCAAGACGATTGCTGTGGATGGCCAGCCCTTCTCCCTCATGAAGGACATAGCCTTTTGCTGGCTGTCGTGGCAATGGACAAGGCTGAGGTCTCCAGAGAGCAAGGCAGAACCATGCACTTCACAGCAGACCTCTGGAGCAGCTGGTAGGACTGTCAGGGCACGGGCCAGGCCCCAGGAGGGGACAGTCCTGCAACTAGGCTGCAAAGCAGTTCTACTTCATGTGCAGGGGATGGATGCAGACCACATGGTGCGAAACATAGCCACTGTGATGCAGAGTAGGCTGAGGGAGTGGGTGGGCGGTGGCAACATTGTCTATGACTGCATGGTCATGGACACCAGTGCCAACATGCTGGCAGTGGTGAGGGCTGCACACCTCAGGGGCACCATCTGCCTGCAGCACATGCTTCAGCTGGTGGTGAAGGATGCTCTGGGGCTGGGGACCACTGTCAAGGCCACCTGAAATGCCGCCCACCCCCCTTGAGATGCAGTCCTTGCTCAAGACCTGCCAGCACCTGGCCGCCTACGTCTGGCACAGCATCAATTCTGCCTGTCTGCTACGTGAGAGGCAGGGGGAGGGGGATAAGCAGGGACAGGAGTTCAAAATGAGGAGGGTATAAAATGTGGGTCCACAGCCAAGGCACCCAGTAGCTAAGCCCACCGCTCGGCATGAGTGGAGAGCAAGGGTGTCTCAGAGCCCTGAGTCCACCCAACACTCAAACCCCAGAAGGGGAGATGAATTCACAATCAGGTGAGTATAAAATGTAGGTCCTCAGGTGAGGCATCCAGTAGCAAAGCCCACCACTCGGCATGTAGCCACCAGGCTACAAAGCAGGGGAGAGGAGTTCAAAATCAGGAGGGTATAAAATGTGAGTCCTCAGCCAAGGCACCCAGTAGCTGAGCCCACCACTCGGCATGAGCAGAGAGACAGTGTGGCTCAGCCTTGAGTCCACCTAACACTCAAACCCCAGCAGGGGAGAGGAGTTCAAATCAGGAATAAATGAAAGTGCCCTGCTTTTGACAGATTTCCTGCTTCTCTAACTGCCAACAGCTAACAGACTGTGGCGCTGAGCTGAGGGAATATATAGCATTCTTATCCCATAGAGCAGAATGTGAACTCTGTTATTGGCAGCCAGCGGTGCTTGTTAAACTCTGGAGGGGCCCTATTGGTGTTTCCAAGGCTGGAGAATTCTGCCTCCCCCTCTGTCTTTGACATTTGGTAAACGTTTTAATTGAGCAGAGACAATCTGTCTGGAAATATATCCATTCATGAACCACCACAAACCACAACAAACAGGTTCCTCCCCTCCCCAGACTCCACCACCAAAATCCCCACATATTTTCCAACTCAGAGCTGGCAACCACACCTGGCAACCTTATTCACAGCATAGCTTATTTTTGGTGGTCAAAAGGGGCCCCTCCTACTACTACAACCAGCAGAAGAGCTGGAAGGATCCAACCCATTGTCTCCTGGAGCACGCAAACCCGACCCTTCACCTGAGTGTGAGTTACCAGGGCTCATTCCAATCCTAGAATAAAACCAGGTCATCTGTGGTCATGAATGGCAATAGATTTCAGTGGAGGGGGGTATAAAGGGAGAGAAATGGTTAACATCACAGAATACCAGCTCCGGCCTTGGCCCTTCGCTTCCCCCTCCTTCCCTTCCAATCTCCCAATTCTTAGACGTCCCTTGTGCTGAATTCTTATTCAACTTCGAACTGACAAACTGTTTTTAATCTTTTCCTTCCATCCAGCTTGGGGATTGGGAAGCAAAAAATCAATACCGGCTGGCAGGTGATCAAGCAGCTTGAGACCAGGGCTGAGAGAGAGAGAAAGAGTGCAGGAGAGAGAGAGAGAGAGGACAGGAGGGTGAGGGGAGGCATGACTAAAGACCATGAATTATAGAGGCCTTTGATTTCCCTTGCCTTGGCCTTGAGCAGGGGAGCACGGAAGCAACATTGGCGCAATCAGATGGTAAGGAGCCCCATGGAAAGACTGCCTCCTCTAGTTTCTTGGGTGATCATCAGAATAAGCTATGAGCAGGAAACAGGGCAGTTGCATCATGCTTTCAAGCCAAATCTATCATCTGTTTTTGTTTAATGCATAGGCTAACCCCAGGTGCCCGCTAATGGCAGGCAGACTCCCAGTATTTCTTTCTGATGCCCACCAACACTCATCTGGTCAGTTGGTGGAAGCAGGCTGGCAAAACTGGGGAGGGGCTTGTGACCTTTGTTGTCATGCAATGGTGTCACTTCCGGCATGACCTGGAAGTGCGGACATTGCACAGGAGCGATGTTCTAGCACTCACCCAAGCTAGAGCATTGCCCTGGTGTGATCTTGGTGCCTCTGGGTCACTCTGGAAGTGATGTTATTACACCCCAACGAAGATTGCTGCCCCCCTACAGCAAGTACCCACATCCCCCAATTTCTCCATATTATTGTATAAAAATATTGGGTCAGATCCACCCAGCTTCTCGGTTGGTGAAAAACAAAGGAGGGTGTCCCTTTCATCTGCTAAAAATAAAAAGTTCCTGGAGCTAGGGTTGCCACTGTCCAGGTGGGGCCTGGAGTTCTCCTGGAATTGCATCTGATCCCCAGACGCCAGAGATCAGTCCCCCTGGAGAAAAGGGCAGCTTCGGACCCATTAGAATCGTTAAAATGCCTGCAATATTCTAGCCCCCATGTTTTCAAATGGAAAGTATGGTGCCAGTGCTGAGGAAAGGAGTTGGCACTCCAGGAAAGCAAATGTGCTAGGGAGATGATCTCTAGTCGATGAAAGCCCGCTCACACATAGGAAGTTTGAAGAGAATATTTTCTGGCCTGTAAGAGCATTCTGAGGTAGCACAAGCTTACGACAGAACTTTCCTTGCTTGTCTGAACTGGCTGTGAGGTCTGTTTCCACTGGAAAGCAGTATCCAGGCTGCACCAGAGTGTGCGTGTGTGCATGTGTGTATCATATATAATGTATGGCTGCTACATACACAAAAGTCCCCAGCACACACTAAACTGGCCAGTCAGAAAAAAGGAACTCTAGTTTGCACAAAAGAGCGTAAGTTCACCTGTTCTCTGGATTCATGTGTGTACAGAGTAGGGTTGCCAGCCACCTGCTGGCAACTGGATGTGGTCTGGGGACATGAGGGCACTGGCAGGTGATGGTGTGATGTCACTTCCAGGTTTACCCCAAACGGATGGCACACCTCTCTAGGAATCACTGGAAACTCTATGGTAAAACCATAGATTTCCTGACAATACCTTGAGTAGATTAACTTCATGTCCAAGTTTTCCCCAGAAGTGATGTCATGTTGTCGCCTGATGGTGAATTTTTAAACCTTTTTTCTCTCCAACCAATCACAGGGGCAGTGGCAGGAAACTGGACCTAGTGTCATGTGACCCCCCCCCCTGGTGAGAAATTGGCAAGCTTGGTGTGAAGGACAGGCTTGTCTATTGACAGGACCCCTGGTGGATGGAGAAAGATATATGTGTGTGCAAAATTCTATGCAATTTCCACTGAAGGGGGGCGCCTGTCTCAACTAAAGCACATGGTGACTTGCACTTTTTATGTGCCTTCTTGGGTAAAGCGTGGCTTAAACAGGTCTCCTAAGTTTTGGCTTGAGGGCTGTTGAAAGGATTAAGGACCGCACCTACCAGAAGAGAAGCATTAACGCAAAGAAAATGATTGTCAAAGGAAAACTCCCAAGCATGACAAAATGTCAGCTGGAGATTTATCACCTGAGGCAAACAGTAGCATCCCTGTCTGAACTAAATGAGGCTGGACAAAATCCCAAAGAGATCAAGTCTGCTTAGGCCCCTCGATCTGGCCAAATGTGGGGGGAGCTCTCCCCTCCCTGGCCTGTCTGATTCACACCGAGAATAAGCCCACTCTGGGATCCTGCAAACCCCCCCCCCCACACACACACTGATATTTGAAAACGATCAGTTTAGGAACCACCACCATTATTATTATTATTATTATTATTATTATTATTATTATTATTATTATTATTATTATAGGCCCCCGTTTCTGTTGTTCCTGCTCCCCAGAGCTCTCGCCCGCTAACAGGGTGAAAGCACCAGGAAGCATGCCCATGTGTTTCCCTTGTCACTTCTGATCAGAGCGATGCCAGCGGGGGAGGAGGTGGGTGGGTGGGGGCAGAGGCAAGGGATCGCCCTGGGCCCCACGCGCCCGCTTGCAAGCATGCAAATGAATGCCAGCTCTGTAAAAATAGCCCGAGCAGTCACATTTTATTACAGACCGAGTTATCTGGCTCGGGTTATGGGAAACTGGCAAAAGGAGAAGGAGGAAAGGGCGGCGGCGGGGGGGGGGGGAGTTTGCCCGGAAGACACAATTGATTCTAAAGAATTGCATTTTTGCAAACTTGGGGAAGGGTGATCTAACTAAATCTGCTCGGAGACATAGGCAGGCTTAGCATCCCAGGTGAAAAAAGCACACGCGAGGCACAAGAACCCGCTTTCTGCACAGGCACTCCATGGCAATGTGGGGCGCTGACACACAAGACCCCTACAGATTGTGCTCTGAAGCACATGGCGTCTTTGCTATGCCTTGGCGCAATGTTTCTTTTTTCATCCTCCAGTTTTCTGAGGTTTTTTGTTTTGTTTTATTTTGTTTTCTCTCTCTCTTCATTTAGAGCTGCAGACACATGTTGACCCACTTAAATCAAGACCAGATTTGCATCAGATGGGGGATGTAAATAGTTTCTTCATGCTGATCTTCCCGCATGGCTATAGACGGTCTTTCAATGGAGATATAGACTGTTGTAAAGCAGCGAGCAATACAATAACTCTGTGTTCAACAACATGTTTTTCAAGTTCCACAATGAGGCTTTTGTGGGGCCATGATTTACAGCCAGCTTCCAAACATCTAGGTCTCAGTCTCCTTTGCATGATTCATTGGTGACATTCACTGCCACAAGATGAGACAGTGCCCCCTGGCTCTGGTGACTTTTAAAGGGGATTAGATGTGTTCCTCTTTTAAAGTAATTTTAACCAGGGATTAGATGAATTCATAGCCCTAAGACTAGCTTGATCTCATCACAGCTTGGAAGCTAAGCAGGGTTGGTACTTAGATGGGTAGACTACCAAGGAAAACTGGATCAGCTGTACATAAGAAGGCAAAATGGCAAACCACCTCTGCTCGCTTCTTGCCTTGAAAACGTCTTGAGGCGGAACTTCATGAGGTCACCATGAGTTGGTTGCAACTTGATTGTGTGTTTTACCTTCTAGATGCATTTCTGTATGGAAAGTCTATCAGTAGCCATTAGCTGAAGAGAAATTTTAGAACGGCCGGAACCATAACGGGGGTCACAAGACTTTTTATTTATTTATCTTTATTTATTTACGCTTTTGACTTCTAGCACAGCAGGGCTCAGGGGGTTACATCATAATAAATAGTTAAAAATTAACTTTACAATATTAAAATAAACAATCAATCACTATTGGTGCATAATAGAAACCAACCCCGTACAGGTGTTTGAAGTTAAGCTTGTCATATTAGCAAATAAATCCCAGCTTTTCCAGTTGGCTATAACAGGAAGCACATTTGCAGGTATGATTTCTGCTCCTTCCTCACACACACATGCTTTGGGGAGAAACTCTCAAGGACTGGGCCCTTCACCAAAGGGTCTTCCTCCCCAAATTGCATGCAGAGAGGGGAAAGCGTTCCCATTCTACTGGCAATTAAAATCCTCATATGCATACTCGGCTCAGGAAGATGGGGACTGATGTGTGAGGGAGCTTTGCCTTCTTTCCCCAGGATTGTCAAGCAGCTGGGAGGAGAATCTAGTCTAAACAAAACAAACATGGACAAAGCAGGGAGAAGCCACTCTCCCTAGCTTGACCTTGGCTGATTCCGCATTGGCTTTTCCCTCCGTTGTTTTATGAAACCCACATTGGAAGAGAAATCCCCCTCTGCATTGGGTAGGAATTTCAACAGCCAATCCATATGCAAAAGAATCTCCTCAGGAAAGCTCCTCCATTAGCATGTCACGGCCTGGGGAACTCCTACCCCACCTTCCTGAGTAGATATAAATTACCTGCCTATCATTTTTCTTCTCAACTTGACACAGAGACTACGCCATCTTTCTGTGTTATACCTCTGAGGATGCCAGTGTCAGCTGATGCTGCCATGGTCTGGAATGTGTGGAAACCCATCCTCCCTCTCAGCTCCTCTCCCTCCATTTCGCCATATCTCATCTGCTGGGCTCTGTTATCTGTTTTGTGTCCTTGAAGGTCTGGCTCTACCAGGTCTGCTTTTCCCACAGAGAATGTAACGGTTGTAGTTTGCCCGCGTTTACAGGTGATTGCTTATTGAATTTGCTGTACCAGGGGGGTCTGGTTTGAAGGGGGTATAATTGTAGAAGCTGTTCCTTTCCCAGCTATTCCTGACCCAAGTGTTCATGGTGTCCTGAGTACTAACTCTCAATAAACTGAAACGTCTGAAGGAACATTGTTGAATGTTTTGACTGGGAACCCTGACAGCCAGTCACAGCTGCTGGCGAAACATCAGGTCCTACAATGCCAAGACCACGGCCATACAGCCCGGAAAATCTACAACAACTAACATTCATTCATTCGTTCATTCATTCATTTATTCACTCACTCACTCATTCACTCATTCTCTTGTTCGTTTGTTCATTCATGTAGGCATGCATGCATTCATATATTTGTACTTGGCTTTTCTCCCCCAAAAGGAACCAAAGCAACTTACAAACAAAACCAATTAAAACAACAACAAAGAGAACCCATTCACAAGAACACACGGTCAGAAGCGCCAGAATAAGCCATAAGATGAGACAGAGTTTTGGTCTCCAGACTGCCCTCTTGAGCCTTCTCAGCAATGGTGCCTACATTGCAGAATGGCAATCCTGAATGTGTCAGGGAAGTGCCACTTTCAATTTTTAGAAAACTGTACAAAGCAGAACTGTTTTTGATGTAATAACATAAGAACATAAAAGAAGCCAATGTTGGATCAGGCCCATGGCCCCTCCAATCCGACACACTCTGTGTCACACAGTGGCATCAGGAGGTCCAGCAGTGGGGCCAGGACACTAGGAGCCCTCCCACTGTTGACCCCTCCCCCAAGCACCCAGAATACAGAGCATCCCTTGCCCCGAACTGAGAGTCCCTATATATACCTTGTGGCTAATAGCCACTGATGGACCTCTGCTCCATATGCTTATCTAATTCCCTTTTGAAGCTGTCCATGCTTGTAGCCGCCACCACTTCCTGTAGCAGTGAATTCCATATGTTAATCACTCTTTGGGTGAAGAAGAACTTCCTTTTCTCCATTCTAATCTGACTGCTCAGCAATTTCATGGAGTGCCCACAAGTTCTTGTATTGTGAGAAAGGGAGAAAAGTACTTCTTTCTCTACCTGCTCTATCCCATGCATAATCTTATAAACCGCCCTCAACAGTCGTTTCTCCAAACTAAAGAGCCATCTGGGATGGTGATTTTTCAGTTTTTAAGTTGTCTATCAGTTTTAGGACCTCCTCTCTCGTCACCTCAATCTGACTCAGGTCTTTCAACACCCCTCCCGAAGTCAGCGGTTCTGGAGTGGGCAAGCACTTCTCATCTTCCACAGTGAAGACGGAGGCAAAAAATGCATCTAGCTTCTCAGCCATTTCCCTATCATCCTTCAGTACTCCTTTTACCCCTTGGTCATCCAAGGGCTCCACTGCCTCCCTGGCTGGTTTCCTGCTCCTAATGTATTTGAAGAAAGTTTTATTGTTGGTTTTTACGTTTTTTGCTATATGCTCCTCATATTCCCTTTTTGCCTGCCTGACCACAGACTTGCATTTTATTTGCCATAGCTTGTGTTCCGTTTTATCAGCCTCACTGTGACTAACTTTCCACCGCTTAAAGGAATCCTTTTTACCTTTTACAACTTCCATTACTTTGTTTGTTAACCATGTAGGCTTTTTCCTATACCTGTTTGTGCCTTTCCTAACCTGCGGAATATTTTTTTTTGAGCTTCTAGAATCGTAGTTTTAAATAGTTTCCAAGCTTCCCCAATGGGTTTTGACCCTTTCTGCTTTTCCCTTCAGTTTCCTCCCCACATGTCCCCTCATAGCAGAAAAATTACCCCTTTTAAAGTTAAAAGTGGTTGTGTGAGTCTTTTGGGCCAATTCC
>NW_015163633.1:120393-124506 GCF_001447785.1 Gekko japonicus | reverse complement strand
AGTGGGTGTCAACATGGCAAATGGGGTTCAATGTGGCCAAGTGCAAGGTGATGCACATTGGAGCCAAAAATCCTAAATATAAATACACATTGATGGGGTCTGAACTGGCAGAGACTGATCAAGAGAGAGATCTTGGAGTTGTAGTAGATAACTCACTGAAAATGTTGAGACAGTGTGTGACTGCAATAAAGAAGGCCAATGCTATGCTGGGGATTATTAGGAAGGGTATTGAAAACAGATCAGCCAATATCATAATGCCCCTATATAAATCAATGGTGAGACCTCATTTGGAATACTGTGTGCAGTTCTGGTCACCACACCTCAAAAAGGATATTATAGCTTTGGGAAAAGTGCAGAAAAGGGCAACTCGAATGATAAAAGGGTTGGGACACTTTCCCTATGAGGAAAGGTTAAGGCGCTTAGGGCTCTTTAGCTTGGCGAAACGACAACTGAGGGGTGACATGATTGAGGTTTATAAGATTATGCATGGGAAAGAGCAGGTAGAGAAAGAGATACTTTTCTCCCTTTCTCACAATACAAGAACTCGTGGGCACTCCATGAAATTGCTGAGCGGTCGGGTTAGAACGGATAAAAGGAAGTCCTTCTTCACCCAAAGAGTGATTAACACTTGGAATGCACTGCCACAGGAAGGGGTGGTGGCTACAAGCATGGACGGCTTCAAAAGGGAATTAGATAAGCATATGGAGCAGAGGTCCATCAGTGGCTATTAGACACAAGGTATAGATAGGGACTCTGGGGGAAGTGATGCTCTGTCATCTTGGTGCTTGGGGGGGTCAACAGTGGGAGGGCTTCTAATGTCCTGGCCTCACTGGTGGACCTCCTGATGGCACTGGTATTTCTGGCCACTGTGTGACACAGAGTGTTGGACTGGATGGGCCTTTGGCCTGATCCAACATTGGCATCTCTTATGTTCTTAAGTTCTTATGTTCTTACTTTTAAATAGCTTCCAAGCATCCTCTTGGGACTTGACTCTCTTGTGTTTCTCTTTTACCTTCCTCTTAACATGTGTCATGTTCAAGGAAACAAAACAATGGTGGTTTCCCCTAATAGTAGGGGCACACCACCATAAGCCATATCTTATGAGACTTTCTGAGCTGATAAATAACAAGTCACCCTCCATATGGCTTGCACTGAAGTACCTTTGGCAGGAAGAGATGCTACCTAGTCTGATAGCATCCGATTGGTTCTCTTTGATGAAAATTATCTGGGCTGGATAACTTGGGCATTTTCATTGCAGTGCAACTACACGTTGGTTTGGATTCCCATTGATCCTCAGAGGAACCATTTAGCGGGATGCAAAATGCCTGCAATGAGTAAATGTTGCTGATCAAATTGCTAATGACAATAAACTAAATACCCCTCTCTGAAGACTCTCTTTCACCTGAGAAGGTTGCTTTTATTTATTTATTTTTTGCAGAGCAGACCAAATGAAGAAGAGCAGCAAAGGAAAGCAAAGTTGAAGTCTGACAGAGGATAATCCTCAACATATCCACAAGCATACAAGCCCCAAGTTGGCCACAACAACTCGGGCTTTGTTACAAAGTTCAGGCTGTTCTAATGAATTGGTAGTGCTGAAGAGATTACTTTTCTAGATTTCTGGTGTCAAAGAGTTGGAGTCCATTTGATGCTGCACCATGCTTAAAACACACCACTATAAGCCATAGAAATAACAAGTTGTGCTAAATACAATAATTTTACACCTAAAGTTTTACATTATCTTACCAATGAGTTGTATCCAACCAAGGTTTTGGGGGGCTCTTTGCTGGTGAGAAAGGAAGGAGGGGTTCCCTTTGACCACTTATGGGTTCACTTCAGACTAAGTTGGCAATTCCTCCCGTTCCCCCTTTCTGCTGCAGACTCTCCTCCTGTTGTTCCTCAGGTGCCCACCAAACCAGCATTTTGCAGAGATCAGCAGGTGAAGGGAGGCAGGAATGTTGAATGCTCCATTCCACTCATGAAGATTTTAGTCGGGATCAATGGTCCTTCTAAGCTGTGGAGTCTTGTGAGCAATAATTCTACTTTGTGAGCTACTGGCATTAAAGTTATGAGATTTGGTACTGCATAAATTAGTTCGCTCTGGAGCCATCCTTCCTGAGCGAAGACAAAAATGTGTGAGCTAGAGGCTAAAAAACTGTGAGCTAGCTCACACTAACTCAGCTTAGAGGAAAACTGGTCTGGATCCAACCCTATGGCATTTGAAAAGTGGGATAGAGACTGTAGCAATGGGGATGGAGTGGGATGGAGATGGTAGCTCAGTGGGGTGGAGACTGTAGCTCAGTGGGGTGGAGATTGTAGTAAGGAAGAGAGGGTGGCATTGAGTGAAAAAAATTGCCTGGATTCAATCCAATATTTGTTACAACATTTTGAAAATGTTCCTCCAAAATCACAACAAAGCAATGCAACTTCGCATGAGCAATATTTGTATTAATTGTTGCTTCGCTCAGCTGTGTGGTCCTAAATCTTTAACTTTCAGGCTTTCACATTTGAGATCATAGTTTCTTTCCAGCCACTGTTTGTGCATATTTTTTCCTGCCATCTATATGTACTGAATTAACTCTAAATCATTGCTCCTATTTCTTGAATATAACCTGACAGCAGCATCTCAAAACTATCTGGAAATGAGGATCAAATCATAATTTGCATAATTTCTGCTCAATAACTCTTAACTTTGGGGCAATCCCACTACATATGTATATAGATTCCTTTCCAGCATTTGCTCCATCAACTTTATATTTTCTCCCAACTTCATGAGTTATAATACCATCTGGGTAGTGTCAGCGCTATTGCCCCCACATCCCTCACTGAGACTTGTGTTTTTTGACACTCAAGATGTTCAGATCTAGAGGCTTGGATGAAGCCATTTTTGGAAATCAGAGTCTGTCAGTTAAGACATATAGTTCCCCATGTGCTTTCAAGAGGACGTAGCTTGGGTGCCATGAGAACTATGGGTGCACATTGATTGGGGCTGTTTTGTCCTTATACCTTTCCCATAAGTAATGATCCATGCATTGTAGGACAATAACCAACCCTTTCAGAATCTCCTTCACAATGCAAATTTTTCTGGCAATTTCATCAAACATCAGAAAGAGCCGTCAGCCCGGCAAGGGCGCCAGCGACACCCCACCCCGAGGCAAAGCCAGCCCCACCGAAAGTCTCGGTTTGAGAGCAACGAATGAAACAGGGGTTGTGTCTGAAATGTGGGGATCGGGGCCACTTCGCAGCAAACTGCCTGGTAGGGGAGTCTTCCGGGTTGGCGGGGAGAGAAGGTGACAAGTGCCAAGTTGACCTGCCCCCCAAGAAGGGGACAGTGAAAATCAGAACCCCCCCCATGCGCTGCAAGCTGAGGTGGAAGTGCTCGAGCTAGGATCAAGCGAGGAGGAGGAGATGGAACCAGCAGGAAAAGGCAGTGCAGCAGGACCCATCCAAAGAGGTGCCTAAAGTGGTGAGCACCTTTTGTTGTTGTTGTTCAGTCGCACAGTCGAGTCCGACTCTTCGCGACCCCATGGACCAGATCACGCCAGGCCTTCCGGTCTTCCGCCGTCCTCTGAAGTTGGCTCAAGTTCATGTTCGTTGCATCTATGACACTGTCCCCGTCTTCTTTGACCTTCAATCTTTCCCAGCATCAGGGTCTTCTCCAGTGAGTGCTCCCTTCTCATTGGGTGGCCAACGTATTTGAGCTTCAGTTTAATTATCTGGCCTTCCAGGGAACAGTCAGGGTTGATTTCTTTTAGGATTGACTGATTTGATCTTCTTGCAGTCCAAGGGACTCTCAAGAGTCTTCTCCAGCACCATAGTTCAAAAGAATCTATCCTTCGGTGCTCGGCCTTCCTTATAGTCCAACTCTCGCAGCCATACATGACTACTGGGAATACCATTGCTTTGACCATGCGGACTTTTGTTGTCAGGGTGATGTCTCTACTTTTTAATCATGCTGTTTAGGTTCACCATCGCTTTCCTCCCAAGGAGCAGGTGTCTTTTAATTTCATGGCTGCATTCACAGTCTGCGGTGATCTGGGATCCCAGGAACGTGCTGTCTGTCACTACTTCCATGACTTCCCCTTCTGTTTGCCAAGGAGTGATGGGTCCGGATGC
>NW_015163633.1:108129-118807 GCF_001447785.1 Gekko japonicus | reverse complement strand
ACCAGTGTGTTCTCTTGACAAAACTCTGTTAACCTTTGCCCTGCTTCATTTTGCTTTCCAAGGCCAAACTTGTCTGTTATTCCAGTTACCTTTTGACTTCCTACTTTAGCATTCCAGTCCCCTATGATGATCTCCTCCTCCTCTTCTTCTTCTTCTTCTTCTTCTTCTTCTTCTTCTTCTTCTTCTTCTTCTTCTTCTTCTTCTTCTTCTTCTTCTTCTTCTTCTTCTTCTTCGAGATTCCTGGCCACAATAGAAGATATAATGGTCTTCTGAGTTCAATTCGCTCATTCCTGTCCACTTAAGTTCTTTCTTCTTCTTCTTCTTCTTCTTCTTCTTCTTCTTCTTCTTCTTCTTCTTCTTCTTCTTCTTCTTCTTCTTCTTCTTCTTCTTCTTCTTCTTCTTCTTCGAGATTCCTGGCCACAATAGAAGATATAATGGTCTTCTGAGTTCAATTCGCTCATTCCTGTCCACTTAAGTTCACTGATTCCTAAGATATCGATGTTCAGTCTTGCCATCTCATTTTTGACCACGTCAAGCTTGCTTTGATTCACAGATCTTACATTCCAGGTTCCTATGCAGTACTGTTCTTTGCAGCATCAGACTTTCCTTTCACCATCAGACACATCCACAACTGAGCGTCCTTTCGACTTTGGCCCAGCCGCTTCACTCTTTCTGGGGTTACTTGTACTTGCCCTCTGCTGTACTCTGGACCTTGCTTATGGCAACAAAAAATTATTGATGCATCAGAATGATGTGATCTAAATATGCCATCTTAGAAAGAATGTATTGGGAAGATTTGGAAAACAGCGAAAATACTATTCGTCTTAAAGAAAGCAGAAAATATACAGAGGGTTGAATCCAGTGATCTATGAGTGGAAAGTGCTGTTGGATATGGATTTTTAGCACAGATGCCCCAACAGTCCTCCTGAATGCCGAAAAGTTTTTTCCTGGGACATGAGACTTATGTGGACTGTAGTGAAGGGGGCTGTAGTGAAGATGGAGATGGAGGCACAATCACCCCTCCTCCCTCTTACATCAGTGGAACAATGTTTGCAGAAGAGAGAGCAAGGGTCACTGTCACCCCCTTTCCCTTATTGCCACAGCCTCCTGACCCTCCTGGTTGATCGTCCATGTGAGTCCATGTGAGCCTGGGAATCAGTTTTCCTCGAGACAGAAGGGACGGCTAGAGGGACTGGTTCCCCTTCCACTGATATAGCTCCAACTCTGAGATTTCCCAAAAAGGTTGGTTATGTTTTGGTGGAATGTTTTGTTTAAGATACAACATAAACTTAGAAAAAGACTTCCTTCTATTAGTTCATCTATAATCTGCGCTGCATGTTTGTAATCTGTGCTGTGCTGTATGTTTTTGTAATGACTAAAGTTTTGTAAATAAGCAAAAATAAATACTAGTTGATGAGCAATATGTCAACAGCCATAAAAACACCTAGAATTAATACGTTAAAATATATTCAGCACAGAGAAACAAATCATATTGCTCTCAACTTCAGTGACACACACAGCCCCCCTCACCACATTAAAATGTGCAGGGGAATATAACGGGATGGTATCTGATGGCAGGAAAAGATCAGATATGTAAGGGTATTGCAGCTGCCCTCCACCCCCCCCCAGGACGTCTCTTCCTGCCTCCAGTTTATTTCCCTCCACTGTCAGTTTTTTCCTAGTCCTTTGCTTCATTTTAACTGGCTCCTGCCACTAACAGAGTATTTGGGAAGCTTGGAAGATGTACATGTTTGGCAGTGAGCTATCTGCAAACATTTATAATCTCTCCTTGTACTTCCACCCAGCTTCCCACCCCCAGCTTGGGAAATTCCTGGAGATCGGGGGGGGGGGTGTTTGGGGAGGGGAAGAAGTTCAGTAGGGATGTGGTGCTGTAGAGTCTGCCCTTCAAAGAAGAAGAAGAAGAAGAGGAGGAGATTAGATTTATACCCCGCCCTTCGCCACCTGAAGGAGTCTGAAAGAGGTTTACAATCTCCTTCCCTTTCCCTCCCCACAACAGACACCCTGTGAGGTAGGTGGGACTGAGAGAGCTCTCTCAAGGACTGCTCCTGAGAGAACAGCTCTGGGAGAACTTGTGACTGACCCAAGGTCACACCAGCAGCTGCATGTAGAGAAGTGGGGAATCAAACCCGGTTCTCCCAGACTAGAGTCTGCACTCCTAACCACTACACCAAACTGGCTTTCATTTCTTCTGGGGGAAATGATCACCGTGGTCTGAAGAGAAGCTGTAATTCCAGGAGAATTTCAGAGACCACCTGGAGGTTGGCAGTCCTAAAGTCTCACTCTGAAACAATTCTATGAAACTTCCAAATGTGCATTTTTCTAAAGCAATTTACCGGGGGGGGTGTGTGTGTGATCATTTTTGCCTGCCTTGAATCTTTTGCCTTTGAGACCAATCAAGCAACCACTGTTTACTGATTTCATCCATGAAGTCGAGGTAGTTTCCAAAAGATAATAGGGGAAAGATTGCTGCGACTGAATGGACAAGGGTAAGAATATCCCACAGTACAGAGGGAGGGGTGTTTGAGCAACAGCCGGATCTTTGCTATGCCCCTTTAACACTCACTGTACTCCACTTGCCAGTCTAATTACCACAGGCCACAGAATTGTCAAGGAGGGCATTTCTACTAAAATTATAACATGTCACCTTTCATTGTGTTGATGGGAAGTTTAATTTGGGGGTTCTTCTTCTATAACCATATAAAACCTAGTGGGTAACATTCCTGGGAAAGTTCCCCTCCATAAGCTTCATCTAAAGGAATGAGAGATACAAGGCCGGGCGTCGATCACCTCCATTTGAAAGGGGCTTATTGACTTTTAAAAGGTAGTTACAGACTAAAATATTTCTTTATTTAACAAGCCGATGACCCAGCAGGCTTGGACAGAAAGAATGGGACTTATGCAGGAGAACTTCTCTTCCCCCCAAAAAGAACAAGCCAAAGCCTTTCCCAAACTGTACAGAACTTCCCTTTCTCTCTCTGAAACAACTAATTGAAATATTCCCTCAACATGTGTGTGGCCACGTTGGCAGGGGTGCCACCTTTGTCATAAAATTAGTGGCCTCATCCTTCCGCCTCCCTTGGAGCCTCTTCCGTGACTCTGGGGGCTTCCGTTTCCCACTCCGGTCTCTCTCTCTCTCTCTCTCTCCAATCATCAGGGTTAAGTGATGTTTTCTTGCGGCCCGGTCAGACTGTCAAAAGGCGTTGAGTGGCTTTTGAAAATGAGCCACGCTAAGTGGGCTTGATGGAGGTTACAGCCACCATTATTTCTATCATCGGCCTAATAAAATGGAGCCGTAATGATAGGGGAGGTATTTATCGCCCTTTCGCTCTCTTCTCCCAAGATCGCTCAGGAGAGTTTGGGTCTGGAGCTTTTCGTCAGGGATAAATGGAATGTACATATACAAGATAAATGGTGCCACACATCATTATTGTTGCGTGTGTGTGAGTGTGCATACCATTTGCGCAGTGTTGCCTAGTGAGATCCGGAATCGGGAAGGACTGGTGTGGTTTTTTACCAGTTTTTAAAACAATTGTTTTTTTAAAAAAAACAATTTTATTTTTTAAAAGACCAACAAAAAACAAACAAATATATGTACATACATATTGGTTGGGGGTTCCGTTTACCACATTATTTTATCAGTTAAGTTACCTCATGCATTATCTAATTATATATTTTGCTTCTTTATTTTTTCACACCATGTAGATTGGAATAAAACTTTTCTCATAACTAAAACTATAGTTCATATTTTCTTCTGACTCGGTTATATGTCCATATGGTTTATTTATTATATTCTTCCATCCACTTATAAAACCTTCACCATGTATCCTCAAAGTTTTGTTCATTTTGTCCTCTCAAAATTAAAGTTAATTTGTCCATCTCTGCAGTTTCAAGTATTTTATTTAAGATCTTTTCTTTTGAAGGTATTTTATTCTTCCTCCAGTATTTGGGATTATTCTTGCAGTATTCTTGCAGCTGTCACTACATGTATAATAAGATAAGAATCTTGCTTTTTACAATTTTCTGGTAATATATTCAATAAAAACAATTCTGGTATATAAAGTATACTACATTTTAACATTTTTTGTCACAATTCATGAATCCAGGACCAATATTTTTTTAACTCTATCACACGTCTACCACACATGAAAAAGAACCAATTTCTTTTGACACTTCCAACAATCATTTGGTAGGTCAGGATACAATTTTGCTAATTTATCTGGAGTAATATACCATCTATAAAACATTTTATAAATATTTACTTTATAAGTAGTTGCTTTAGTAAACTTTACATTTTTTCCCATACCTGTGACCATTAGACCATAGAGGTTTTAACTATTTCATCTTGTGTTTTATTTTCTAACATTATTATATATAATTTCTTAATTTCTCATCAGTATATAACAGTATCTTATCAATTTCTGTTATTTTTGAATAAAAACCTATTTGTTTGTCTTTAACATATCTTGGCTGCGGTCACACGGAGCATTAGCCACGCTAGAGTGATGGAAGACAGGCGGAGTTTCCGGGCGCGATCTCACCGGCACATCTGGGAAGCGTAGCACTTCCGTGGCTCAATAGAGGCTTCCCACCGAAAAAACGCAGCAAAAGACTAGTACCTTGGAGGTACTAGTTTCCGGAAACTGCGGGGCAAGGGCAGGCATCTGATCGCGTTTCTGGAGGCATCCGGAGCCCGCCCATGTCCCCTTGCGAAAAAGGGTTTTTTCCCCCACGTCTCCATGGATGCGCACAAGCACCCAACGGAGCATGCGCAGTCGTGGTGTACACGAAAAAAAAACACATCCAGTTTGCCGCACCACGCGCTTCTTTTTTGCGCGCGGGATTGTCTTGCGATCAGCACCTCTCCCTTCCCACGGAACCTCCACGGTACCTCCACGATACCTCAACGGGAGGTCTGATCTCTTTACCATATGTTAGTTTGCCCCGGGGCAAACTTCCACGCTTCCCCCCCGCAGTTTTCTGCCTGTGTGACCGGGGCCCTTGATTCTCTTTGACCTCTTTCCCACCAACTTAAATTAAGATCTTCTGTTGGTTTTAATTCGTTTTTATTATCCAACAAGTCTTCATATCTTAAGAGTACATTTTTTTAAAATAAGTTTGGGTTTGTGAACACTTCTATTGGTGAAGTCCCTTTTGGTATCTTGGTATAACAATGTCTTTTAATTTCTTCCCATATCTTCAATAGGGATCTTCTAATGAGATGTTGTTTAAAATATTTATGCAGCACAGAGAAACACGAAATTCAGGGAGAGAACTCCTACCATGACATAGATGCTCACTTAAGAAGGGATTTTTAGACATTCAACCCCTAAGTGGTTCAAATGGGGTAAAATGTGCTCCCCCGTTGATTCCTATGTGGCTCCCAGGCTCCTGCCTCCTTGCACCCCCCCACTCTCTGATTGGTCAGCTGCAGAACTCAGTGTTCTGAGGTAAAAAAAAAACAGTTACAGGGGACTGCAGAGAGCTAATGACAGTTGAGGAAATCAGGAGTGGCCAAAAACCACCTGTGAGGTGAAGCAAAGCTGCTGGCCCAGCCTCTATGACAGCTTCCAACACACTCCCCCCACCTTCTACACCTAACAGCAGTCTGTCAGGTGCAGCAGCGGTTTCAGGGTGCTTAAAGTCATGAGGGAGCCTGCTCCAGCAGTAACACCTTAGTGATCCTGCCAGCCCCGCCTCCACAGTGGCTTCTAATACTCCTCCCCACTCCCCCTCCTACACTGGACAGGCAGCTGCCTGTCAGGTGTAGGAGAGAAGGTGTGATGCTTACAGCTGCCGGGGAGATTTGCTCAACAGGATTGCCTTAGCCCTGCTGCTGGCCCAGCCTCGCCAATGCCTTTAAATACAATCCCCCCCCAACACCAGACAGGCTGGTGTCTGTCAGGTGTAGGAGCAGGGCCAGGGTAATTTAATCCATCAGGTTCGCTGCCCCAGCAGGATCAACTTAGCGATGCTGCTGGCCCAGCCTTTCTGATGACTTCCAGCAAACTCCCCTCACCTCCTACACCTAACAAGCAGTTGTCTGTCAGGTGCAGCAGTGGTTGCAGGGTACTTAAAGCCACAAGGGAGTCCACCCCATCAGTAACACCTTAGTGATCCTGCCAGCCCCACCTCCATAGTGGCTTCTAATACTCCCCCCTCCCCCTCCTACACTGGACAGGCAGCCGCCTGTCAGGTGTAGGAGAGGAGGTGGGATGCTTACAGCCACCAGGGAGGTTTGCTCAGCAGGATTGCCTTAGCCCTGCTGCTGGCCCAGCCTCCCTGATGCCTTTAAACATAATCCCCACCACCAGACAGGTGGGTGTCTGTCAGGTGTAGGAGCAGGACCAGGGTCTGTTAATCCATCAGGGACACCCCCCAGCAGGATCACCTTAGCAGTACTGCTGGTCCAGCTTAGCCACATTCCCACCCACAATGGAAAGATACCCCAAATTTGTAGAAAACTGGTTTCCTTTATTAGGTTATTTAACTTCTCACAATGTGGGTTCTAGAAAATTGGTTCATATGAACTTGCTTAATATCTGATGGCTCGGACAGTGTTTTGAATATGTAGTTATGTCACACTTCTTAAATGTAACATAAGTGAGAGGCAATGTTGTAAAAAAAAGGGGGGGTATGCCCCCCCAATTCAACTCCCAGGCCAAATCCCTGCATCAAGAAACCCAAAATAAGGGGAATGCATTCCTTCCATGACGTCAACCCCTCCACACAAAGAGATTTCTAAGAACCATGACCCATAAGGGGGTAAAAAGGGGCAAAATGTGTTCCCCCAATTGTTTTCCATGCACCTCGCAGGCCTCCCCCCCCCGACATTGGTCAACTGCGTAGCTCAGAGTTCTGAGGTAAAACCTGACTGTTTGCACCCACCTCCTTCTGATTGCTCAGCTGTAGATCTCAACATTTTGAGGTAAAAACAAAGTTAGAAGAGACTGCAGACAGTTGAGGACAGTTACATAAAGCAGCAATTCAAGACTCCTGAACAGATATTTTTCAAAAAAGCCAATTGAGTTAATGAATGTCAGCGGAGATGTCAGGGTTCGATAGTCAGATCACACCACACAGTGCTTCATAAGAAGTATTCTGTTTATTGTTAGCTCATAACGATGACACGTGAACGTCTTTTGTCAGGAATGGCCCAAATCAGCAGGGTACCCAAAGTTATAGTAGTTTCAAAACACCCCCATTACAAGCAGAAGCCAATAAGCACTGTGTGCACAGGGAAAAGAGGGCAGGCAAAATAGGAGTCGTTTGTTCCCAGCAGGTCAGGAGCAGGTCAGAAAAGCAAAAGCAGAGGTCAGAAAAGCAAAAGCAGATAATAACCCGGACAGGAGACATCGTTAGTGTACCAGGCAGAGGAGAGGAGGATCTCCCCCCCCACACACACACATTCCAGAGAATGGCAGTGTTAACTGACAGGAAATAGTAAAGGACAATTCTAGGAGCCATTTCAATGTGTGCCTCTCTCATAAACCTGAAGAAATGTCCACCACATCACCACTTCCTCACACCAACTCCCACTCACACCTCTCACCTCTTACTACCCCCCCCCCAAGAAAGCTCCTGGCAAACATCGAGCCAGATACACCAATGCTACAAGGAGGAGGCAACTTAGTAATATGGAAAAGACATTTGTACATAGTACTCCTGCGTGGCACTGAGCTGCACAGAACAGCACATCACCATATGAACAATATAATCCAGGAACACAAGTAGAGAGGGCATCACTTTTGTGGAAGGTGGCAGGAGTTGACTTAACAGACGACTGCTTCTTAAATGTTGCCTGCTCCAGAGTGAGCTCATCAAGCAGTCTTGTGATCCTCGCACCTGAGGGCAGAACCACCAATGTGGTCTACAGAGAGGTCCTTCAGCAGGGGGGGGGGTACATATGTCTCACTTCATTTTACACTACAATCTTCTCCATTAGAATTCCTACAACAAATGTTACATTTCAGACTTCACATCATCAGTATACTGGATTTACGGAACTTAAATACCATAGCGAAGCACGGGTATCAGGCTAGTAACATATAAATGCATGCCATCCCAGTTATCGTTCGTGTCCCTCTACTGTTAATAGTCTAGTATTTTCTAATGTAATCCATTATTTTAACCACATCAATGATGAAGCTCTATAATATAAAAGCCAATATGATCATGTGTCAGACTTGGGGTGGTTTAGGGCTGTAGTTATCAATGTAGTTCAACGTGTTGTATTTTATGACTTGCATCTGGTTCCCATCCCCACCTTATCGCTGCCTTCGCTGACATGCCATTCCTGTGGGGAGGGGAGGTGTGAATGCCTGGCTGAGTGAACGTAGGAGTTTAGGTGCCTTGCTCGGTAACCCTTCTTATCAAAACAATGCCTCATGGAGTGAACTTTCACAGGAAGGCTCTATCCTTGAAGATAAGACTTTTGCATGGCTAACTGAACCGATATAGCTTTCATGGTTGTTAGTGTGCCTGTGGGTGTGTGTGACGTAAGCCTGGAATGTGGGATTTGACTATACTGCAGACTCCTTTCATTTTGTGCCACAGTCTTAGCAAGGAGTCCATCCTTGCCACTATCCAAATCTCTTTCCAATAAAATCTTTCTATAAAGAACTGTGCAAATCCCTCTCTTTCTTTTGCATCTTGTAACGTTTTCAATTTTATTCTTAGTTTCTTGTTTCTTATAATTTTAATTTTTATTAAGCTGTACTTGGATAATGTATTGATTGTATTGTTTTAGACTTGATATTGTATTAATTGTTATACTGGTTTTTAAACTATTGTAAGCCGCCCTGAGCCACCTAGGCGGGAGGGCGGGGTAAAAGTCAAATAAATAAATAAATAATGTAACTTAACAGAGGTAACTTAACAGATTCTAGAAGGCAAATAGGGGGAAAGTGGGTGGCAAATTGTGCTTAAACTGAGACTTATTATTTAGGTGTTTTTAGAAACAATGGTCAGTGCTCCTGGTGGGGCAATATACCCACTGCTGCGTATCCAACCATCCAATGGCTGATTCTTCATTGGCTTTTCCCTCTGTTGTTTTACGAAACCCATGTTGGAACAGAAATTGCCCTCTGCATTGCATGCTGCTTTCACTTCCTTTGATTATCGGGTCTTATGGTGGCTTCCACACTCCATGGTGCTTTCGCTTTCTTTGATCATTGAATTTTATGGTACCTTCTGCATAGATCTATGGCCGTTTTATGGCTGTTCAGGGGTGACTCTGCAGTCATTACGGCATTGCCTCAAGGTGTTTGGATGTGGTTTTGAGATGCACTTTCCCCTCCCAATTGAGAAAGTGTGGAGCAAGTGCCAGGGGCAGAATCGCCTACTGCCTGCACAGAGAGGGACTTTCCAGATTCCCCCTCCTGTTTCAGCCCACTGAGCCCCACAGTGCCTTTACAGGGAGTTAGAAGACCCTTAAAAACACAGACGAAGCCAACAAGCAAGATGACTAGACTTATAAAAAGGAATCTATGCCTACAAAGAGAAATACAACCTTTAAAAAAATGTACAGAGACTATAAAAGAATCATGGCTGATGAAACTCCCAAATTAGTGACTTTCTTACCATCTCAGAGACAAGAACAATTTTTTTTAATGGAATTACAAGCTACTACCAAGAGGGAACATAGAGGGCTGTTTCCAGAAGACAATTTTTACACTTATAAAGGAAAAAGACACAGAATCAACACTTTAAAAAGAGGAGGAACCAGAAGATCAAGAAAAAGCTGATACCTATAAAAATTCTGGGGAAAGTATGAGGGGATTTCCTCCATTTTAGGTAAAGGTAAAGGTTCCCTTGCTCGAAAGCCAGTCGAGTCTGACTCTAGGGTTGCGGTGCTTATCTCCGTTTCAAAGTCGAAGAGCCAGCGCTGTCTGAAGACGTTTCCGTGGTCATGTGGCCGGCATGACTAAACACCAAGGCACACAGAGGAACGCTGTTACCTTCCCACCGAAGTGGTACCTATTTATCTACTTGCAATTTCTTGCTTTCGAACTGCTAGGTTGGCAGGAGCTGGAACTAGAGACGGGAGCTCACTCCGTCATGCGGCACCCGGGTCTCGAACTGCTGAACTACTGACCTCCCACAGCCTGCAGTTCAGCGTCTTAACCACTTGAGTCACCACAGCTCCTCCTCCATTTTAGGACTACATAATTTATATATTGAGGGAATCCCAGATACTTTTGATGGAGTAAGATCCTAATATACTTGTATTCAGAATAAAGAGTCATGCACTTTACAATATAATTCAAAAATTTAATAGCATGTTTGGGGAAAGTTTATTCTAGTAGAAAATAAGAAACTGTATCTATATATCTAATTCCAAAGTCGCCCCCTGATGTGCAGGGAGAGTTTTGTGCACACGTGGGGCGGTCCCCAGGTGTGCACAAAAATCTGAAAACTTTAAAAAACTACTGGGGGATATTTAAATCCCCCCAAAACTGACAGAGCGTTTCCTGCGCATGCGCAGGGAACGCTCTGCAGCCAGCCTAGCCGCCACCGCTTCAGAGCGGGGGGGCAGCAAGGCCCTCGCGGCTGCAGCTGCTTGGCCCTCGTTTCGGAGCCAGGTGGCCAGGTGGGGGCCAGCGAGGCCCGGGCGGCTGCAGCCACTCGGGCCTCGCATTGGAGCCGGGCGGGCGGGGCG
>NW_015163633.1:106152-107870 GCF_001447785.1 Gekko japonicus | reverse complement strand
GGAGATGGGGGGACCGGCGGGATGGGGGGGGCTTACCTCCTTCTGCTGCTTCCTCCTGGAGCTCCCTCCCCCCTCCCGCCTCCCACCTCCCGCGAGTATCGCAGGTCCGCCCCTTGTATTCATATATTTGCAAACTCTATATAATCAAGTTATGGTGAAAAATTGAGACACTTAACTATTGTATGAAGTACTGCAATAGAGAAAAGATCAATATGAACGACTGTATCCCCAATTATATGTTTGTTTTGAAAAATAAAAAATGTTAGTTTTTTTTTAAAAGAACTGCATAGGGAACTGCCCTGTCAATATAAGCCGTCTTTTAGCCATCACGTCTTTATCCTCTTCTCCTTCCAAGGAGAGCACGGAAACAGGCTCAGGGCCCTTCTCATGTTATCATCATAACAATCCTGATAAGTTTGGTCCCTTCCGCATTGGCCTGCCACTCCGGATTTTCTCAGTGTTTGAGTCGAGGCAATTTAGTAAGTCCAGGGCAAAACAGTATCCAAATAACCCCGAGGGGCAACAGCAGGCTGAAGCTGGGCTGACCACTGAAGGAAGGTCATGTAATGCAGAATGGAGGGAAAAACCAGAATAAAAAGAAGGTTGAACTTGATTTTAGTGCAGGATGGGGTGGGGGGGCTGGATTAAAAAGAAGGTTGAATTCGATTTTACTGCAGAATTGCTCAGAGGACACCGCAGTGAACAGTAAAAGGAGACGGCAGAGAGGGCCTTAGTTAGGCTGAGAGATGGTAACCTTGGCTCAGTCATTAATTTAATTAATTAATTAATTGACTATGCTAAAGCCTTTGACTGTGTGGATCACAACAAACTATTGCAGGTCCTTAAAGAGATGGGAGTACCAGACCACCTCACATGTCTCTTGAGAAACCTGTATAAGGGCCATGAAGCGACAGTTAGAACCGGTGTAATAGGCCGGATTAACCCCCTGGCCAGAGTAACCCCGGGTTAATCTGGCCGGCTGTAACAGGCCAGATTCACCCCCCGGCCAGAGTAACCCCGGGGTTACTCTGGCCTAGGATAGAATAACCCCCCCATTCACCCCCCGGCCAGAGAAACCCCGGGGTTACTCTGGCCTTGGATAGAATAACCCCCCCAGGCCAGATTAACCCCCCAGGCCTGCTTTCTGGGGCTGCTGTCCCATGATGATTATCCTAGTGACTCTGCAAATGACAGCCTGAATCAGAAGACACTCAAAAGACCATGTGAGGAACCAGACAATGATGACATCAACATCTCACAGAGACGCCAGCAGATGAAGACGCAGACTGTGACTGCAGCCATGAAATTAAAAGACGCCTGCTCCTTGGGAGGAAAGTGATGGCGAACCTAAACAGCATGATAAAAAGTAGAGACATCACCCTGCCAACAAAAATACGCATGGTCCAAGCAATGGTATTCCCAGTAGTCATGTATGGCTGCGAGAGTTGGACTATAAGGAAGGCCGAGCGCCGAAGAATAGATTCTTTTGAACTATGGTGCTGGAGAAGACTCTTGAGAGTCCCTTGGACTGCAAGAAGATCAAATCAGTCAATCCTAAAAGAAATCAACCCTGACTGTTCCCTGGAAGGCCAGATAATGAAACTGAAGCTCAAATACTTTGGCCACCAAATGAGAAGGGAGCACTCACTGGAAAAGACCCTGATGCTGGGAAAGATTGAAGGTCAAAGAAGACGGGGACGGCAAAGGATGAGATGGTT
>NW_015163633.1:98861-105205 GCF_001447785.1 Gekko japonicus | reverse complement strand
CCCCGGGGCTACTCTGGCCGGGGGGTTAATCCGGCCTGTTACACCGGATATGGAACAACTGATTGGTTTAGCATAGGAAAAGGAGTACGACAAGGATGTATATTGTCACCTTGCTTATTTAATATATATGCAGAGTACATCATGCGAAATGCTGGCCTGGATTAATCACAAGCGGGAATTAAGATTGCTGGGAAAAAGATCAACAACCTCAGATATGCAGACGATACCACTCTAATGGCAGAAAGGAAAGAGGACCTAAAGAGCCTCTTGCTCAGGGTAAAAGACGAGAGTGCAAAAGTGGGCTTGAAGCTCAACATCAAAAAAACTAAGATCATGGCATCTGGCCCCATCACTCCTTGGCAAATAGAAGGGGAAGTCGTGGAAGTAGTGACAGAGTTCATGTTCCTGGGATCCCAGATCACCGCAGACTGTGACAGCAGCCATGAAATTAAAAGACGCCTGCTCCTTGGGAGGAAAGCATGATAAAAAGTAGAGACATCTCCCTTCCACCAAAAGTCCGCATGGTCAAAGCAATGGTATTCCCAGTAGTCATGTATGGCTGCGAGAGTTGGACTATAAGGAAGGCCGAACGCCGAAGAATAGATTCTTTTGAACTATGGTGCTGGAGAAGACTCTTGAGAGTCCCTTGGACTGCAAGAAGATCAAATCAGTCAATCCTAAAAGAAATCAACCCTGACTGTTCCCTGGAAGGCCAGATAATGAAACTGAAGCTCAAATACTTTGGCCACCAAATGAGAAGGGAGCACTCACTGGAGAAGACCCTGATGCTGGGAAAAATTGAAGGTCAAAGAAGACGGGGACGGCAAAGGATGAGATGGTTAGACAGTGTCATCGATGCAACGAACATGAAATTGAGCCAACTTCAGAGGACGGTGGAAGACAGGAAGGCCTGGTATGATTTGGTCCATGGGGTCGCGAAGAGTAGGACTCGACTGTGCGACTGAACAACAAAGGCTGTGTGCTCCCTTCCAAAGCACAGGAAGAGGGGAAGTAACAGGAAACTCAGGGAGGTGTGTGCATGTGCGGGGGTGGGGTGATTTTGTGGGGAGAGCAGGGCTTACTACAGACTTGGCCATGGGCCCCTGTCAGTGGTGGGCCCAGGTCAGCTGCCCCTTTGCCTAGAGATGTCATGATTGTTACAGTGAACAGGTTTGGCAGATGAACATACTGTGTTCAACAGCCGTAATCCCTTGGGAGCTGAGCCTCAGATCTTTCCACCTCGCTGCCATCCACCTGGAACAGCCGTAGAACAGCTTTGCTGTTGCACAGTACCTGCAGTGTTTCGGTTTCATTCCCTTCTGCCCTGAAAGCCACTTTTGCCTTGGTGCAGCAGGTGAAAATGATTCTCCCCCAGGATCATGGATGGTTGGACCATGGAATTAAGTTATGTGGGAAGGTACCACAATTCCAAAATGGGTAAAAACATGCACGCGTGAAATAGTTCCAGTGGAAACACAGACCTGAACAAACACCAAATGATAACAACTTTTAATCTATAATTCAAGGTCTGACCAATTAATTTGCTCACTGATAATTTCTGTGATCGGCTAATGAACAGCAAGCAGCCAAGACGGGGTAGGGGTGGGGCGCAAACTAGGACTCACATTTGGTTGTGTGACAGTGCACATGCATGAAATACAGCCAATTGCACTGTTCTGGATTTCTTGATAAGCAAAACGTAACCCAACAAACAGGGTTAACAACACCCCATCAAAAAACCACCTCCTTCTTTGCAATCTGTAAGCAGAATACTCTTCGAGAGCATCCCTACATTTGCCCGCCGGATAAAGCATCCCTGAAAGGGCAAGTGAGGAACACAAGGCCCCGGCTTTTTTACACCAAATATTGAACAATCTCACCTTTCTTTTAACCACGCAAATACTCATCCTGCTAAACCTTTTTAAAACTCGTAGATGTAGGTTTAAGTTCTCTGCAAGCTAACAAAGCAGTATGCATTTCTTTCTAAAACCGTCTTGGTCTCTGGTGAAAGACACTTGCTTTCGGCGGAGGACTTTCTGCTGGGAAAGCCTATAAAATATTACAGGAAATCTTTGCAAAATGCCAGGACTCCGAGGAAAAATATATTAAGAAGAGAGCAGAGGAAAGAAGCGGGGCCCAGGAGGGAACGAGGGCTTACAGTAAGCCCTCTAATGCTCTGGTTATAAGACCATCCCGGCAAGCTCTGAAAGTTGCTCCGTCCTCATTATCCAGTTCCTGCCTGTTGCCTGTTGTCTTTTGTATCATCTCAGGTGTGCCTGGAGAGGGAGGCTGAGACGCAGCCAGAGAGCGCATCTGGGTTTTTCTCCCAGCCATTCCACCCGTCCCCCTCCTCCTTCTTTCTACAGGAGGCTGGGCTGCCATCGCCACTGCAGAAATATTGACAGACAAATGGATTGCTTGCTTCCCACACAGCTTTGGCAGGTAAATGTTTTTTAAAAAGATCCAGAAAAGTCAAAGTTATTTCTAGCTTCTGCTCACACTTGGGGAGTCCCTACTCAATATATCTTGGCGACTTGCAGAAGATGCTTATTAATAAGCTCAGAAAGTGCAGTGAGTTCAGCGGGCTTTGGGGTCACCCAGGTGGGGAAATAATATACGTGGCAACCTGGGACTGTATCGGATTCCAGGGACTCAGTGGGCACCCAACAGCTGGCACCCTGGCACTGCATCTCAGACACACGAAGGGACGGGAGGAAAGCCGCTTTGGGCTCCCCCCCCCCAGCTTTCCATGCAACTAATCAGTCATCTAGTGAGAGAGGTGTAGGAGGGGGAGCTAATGAAAAAAGGAGAATGGTTAGAAAATCCCCGTTTGCAAGATACAGTGACTGCACATGCAATGCAGTCCACTGTTCAAGGCACCTGCAGCTTAACCCCACTGACCGGGAGAGCCCCCTCCCTGGACCATCCCCACCAATCAAAGAAGCTCATCTGTTGGGTACACAAGAGAGGGTCTTTTTGGTGGCAGCCCCATGATTGTGGAATGACCCCCTCCCAGGGGGGCACGCCTGCCCCCCCCCTCTCTCAATATTCAGGAAACAGTTCAACACAGTTTTATTTAGGACTGCAGTTGGCTGGTATAGTTTTTATTTATTGGCAGTCCTGAGATTTTAAATTGTGGTCTTGGGTGTGTTTGTGTGTGTGTGTGATTATCATTTTTGTTACACCGTAAGTGGCCTTGAGTTCTGTAAGGCAGAAAGGCAACTAATAGATGCTTCAAATAAATAAATAAATAACACATTTATCCAGGTGTGGATCCCTCAATGGCTCACCCCACCCCCCAAACCCCAAGGTATCGAAGTACATAACATTTAAAGAAGGGAGGGCTTATTTTCAAAATTCAGACATTTATGGCTGAACAAATATCGAACAGCACCTTGTGCCCCTCGTGTCCAGAGGAGCCATGGCCCCAGTTCCCCCTACAGGACTGATCCTGCCCTTCTTCCCCGGGATTCCCCCGTGGCTTGGGGGATTTTTCAACATTGCTGTCACTCTTCCCTGGCAGAAGGGATCCTGAACAAATCCCCCCTTTTGCTCTGCATGCGCATGGCAGGATTCTTCAAGGGGGCAAAGGACCACCACTTGGCACAGCCGGGTTTCTGCAGGCAGTCACAGCTCAGCAGAGTGCAATGGGTGAGGGGAGGTAAAGCTCATACACTGCTGCTGCACCTTTATCTAGCCATGCCCTGTTGTGGATAGCATTGACGTCCCCCTACCCCTTAAACAAACCTGGCTGGGTCCTCAGTGGATAATGGGTAGGCTTTCCAACTCAGGAGGGGGGGATTCCTAGTACAGCATGGGGTGGACAGGGTTTGGTGCGGAGAGGGACCTCAAGAAGGTTCAAAACCGTGGAGTCTGCCCTACAAAGCAGCCATTTTCTCCAGGAGAACTGATCTCTGTATTCTGGAGCTCAGTTGTAATTCCAGGGGACCTCCAGGCCCTACTTGGAGACTGGCAATCCTAATAATAGGGAGGATGTTCAGTTAGGCAATGGTGTCTGAAAGAATCATGCTGGAATGAATGAATGAACCAAGGCTGTGGTCACATGTGTTGGATCCCCAAGCATTGAGAATAAATCCACGTTTTAAAGAAAAGCAAAATTTATTTCAAAGCGTTGGAAAGACACTCAAACACGTTCTTTGTTAGAACTGACTACAAAGGTTAGAGCAAGCATAATAAAGGGATTTGAAACAGGTACAGAACCAATGGGTCACTTTCCCGCTGGCGGGTGAACGGAAACGGTTTCGCGCTCATTCCCTGAGAACCAGGCTATCCCCAGACATAACACAGGTGCAGTTCCCAGGCTCTAAAAGCAACAAGCTGGCATTGAAGCGAACTCCCCCAATACATCCTCCAGTTGTTTGGCTTAGGCATTACAGGAGAGTAAAATAATAGCGCGCAGGCAGGGGGGTGGGGTAGCAACTGTACAGAGGTACCAGCAACACAGAACACCATGGCAGCTTGCTGACAACATGATATAGTAGCAGTATGTTTGTAGATTTAAAGAGCACAGTCAGACAGCAACATCTGCTTTCTGTGCCCCAGTCGGAGTAATGAGGCACCAGGGGAAATCCAGTGTTTACGGATATTAGTGCTTTCACCCCATATTTCCAGAGGTCTGAACTCCTCTACTGCAAGTTCAACACAGTTGAGAAGTCTAATCGCTCTGTTCCATCTTTGCTCCTTTTTTTGTCAGTTAGCAATGTGTGCATAACCACATCCTTGTGCACACCAACAAGCTTACAGCTGTCCTCTGAGGCAAGAAGGGGGGAGGGAAGGGCAGGCTGAGAAGCCTCCTTTGTCTTTTTTTATGCTGGTTCCTCTGCCTACAGCTATGAAGCACACAGGGTGGTAAAAGGTAAAGGTTCCCTTGCTCAAAAGCCAGTCGAATCCGACTCTAGGGTTGTGGTGCTCATCTCCGTTTCAAAGTCGAAGAGCCAGCGCTGTCCAAAGACGTTTCCGGGGGCATGTGGCCGGCATGACTAAATGCCAAGGCACACGGAACGCTGTTACCTTCCCACTGAAGTGGTACCTATTTATCTACTTGCAATTTCTTGCTTTCGAACTGTTAGGTTGGCAGGAGCTGGAACTAGAGACGGGAGCTCACTCCATCATGTGGCACCCGGGTCCCGAACTGCTGAACTACCGACCTTCCACAGCCTGCAGTTCAGCGTCTTAACCACTTGAGCCACCGCAGCTCCACACAGGGTGGGGAAGGGGTTAATTGAAAAGATGAGTTTTTTTCAGAGGAGGAGGCAGCCTCCTCCAGCTGTCAAAACAGAGTGGTGCTTTGAATAAGTGGTTATGTGCATAGGCAAACAACAATTTTTTAAAAAAAGAAGTCACCTGACCACCCACTCCATGGTTGCCCCACTGCAATAATCTGAATGGTCGACCACAGCATGAGTGCACAGTGAGGCTGCTTCAGTGTGTGCTGTCTGGTCACCCCCTTCCCGTGGTGATTTAAACTGCCACAAATAGAGGCACTGCCAGATCGTGCCAAGCCTCCAGTGGGACCATTGCCTGATTGGACGCAAGTAGGTTAAAAGTATCCTAAATAAGTAAATACATTCAGTTAGTGTAAAATACTGGCTAGAATCAAGAAATGTTGCTCTTATAAACATCCTTCCATACTAATCACACACACAAACACACACTTAGAAAGAGGGGGAAACTGTGCAAGCAAATAAAATGGAGAGAACTGGTCACAGAGTCTAGATCCCAAACAGATCTTAATTAATGCAATACACAAGTGAAATCCTGAGAAGAGTTACACCCTTCTAAGCCCATTGATTTTAATGGATTTAGAAGGATGTCACGCTTCTTAGGATTGCACTAATAGCCTTGCAAATAGCTTGGACCATGACAGCTGGCCCTTTGTGGTTAACTCTAATCCTTTGTTTCTGGAACCAATAGCTTTTCTGGATTCTGTGCAGAGGAAGTGGAAGGGGGAATGACACCATCACCATCATCACCACTCGATCCTGGAGACTGAAGAGCATTAGAAAGTGGCTTACATTTTGGGTTACATTTCTTGCGATTCTCTGGCTCCCCTTCTGCACCATGGCCATTGTTCAATTTATATATTTGACCTACCTTAGGGTAAATGACTCCAGAATTTACAGGGAAGGAAGGAAGGAAGGAAGGAAGGAAATGACACCATCACCATCATCACCACTCGATCCTGGAGACTGAAGAGCATTAGAAAGTGGCTTACATTTTGGGTTACATTTCTTGCGATTCTCTGGCTCCCCTTCTGCACCATGGCCATTGTTCAATTTATATATTTGACCTACCTTAGGGTAAATGACTCCAGAATTTACAGG
>NW_015163633.1:77898-98826 GCF_001447785.1 Gekko japonicus | reverse complement strand
GAAGGAAGGAAGGAAGGAAGGAAGGAAGGAAGGAAGGAAGGAAGGAAGGAAGGAAGGAAGGAAGGAAGGAAGGAAGGAAGATTCTAGGATTCTGAAGTCATTCTTTCTAGATTATTTAGTGGTCTTTCCACTGGCCATTATAAACTATCATGACAAACATCTGGAAGCATGAATCAGCATGTGCATCATTCTCTATGCCCTGAAGAGAAAGAAGTTTGGGAACAGATTGTGAAAGAAGAACACTGACTTTAAATGGATTTGTACCTTCCTTGTTGCTGACTGGTATGAAATTATTTACTTACCTGGTCATTTTTAACCCACTTCACGCAGTGCAGATTCCAAGCATCTTAGAATGTCAAAAGCGGTAACAATAGAGGCTCATCAATGAGAGGTTATTTAACAACCAAGCAATGCCCCATGATCCACAAGCTGGGAAACAGTTTATGGGGAGCTGCTCTAAGGAATGGTTCAATCCACCTCCCTCCCCAAAGCCTGGTGGACTATTCCATGCAGCTCCCCCACCCCCGCTCCCTTGATTTGCTAATGCTGGCCAATCCCCTTCCTTAGAAGGGATGGCTCGGCCTCTTCTCTTTTCATTGGCTAATCCTTCTTTTAAAAGGGCTGCCTGTCAGACTCAGACCCTTGCCTTTGGAGTTGGGGCACTGGATCTCTGTAATTGCAATCATGGGTTTCTGATGCACATGGGTTTGCTTGTCACCCTCTATGCTTCTGCTATTTCCGTTCTCATGGCTATTGTTCCCCTGTTGCATATAACACCTGCTGGCATGTTATCAATCTGTTGGCAAGGTCCCTCCTCTGCCATTCTTGGAAGGGGAGGTTGAGACATGTCTGAGTGATCGTAGATGAGCTGCGCTATGGAACACTTATCTTTTTTTTTTGGTTAACAAAATTTTATTTTTTCATTCATTGAGAATTCATATAGCTAACACACTTAATAGTTTCCATTGCATTTCATTCACCCTATTCCCAATACCTCCCCCCCTCCTCGGCTTCCCACAATGTATGGAACACTTATCAATGGGAACCTCCTCCATGGGATGAAGGGAAGCTTTCGCTTTTCTTTCTTCCTTTTTTTAAAATCCCCGAAGGGATATTTTTATTTTTGCAATAAACTACAAAACTACAAAGAAAATATTAGGGAGGGAACTACATCTAGGGATAAAGAATAGATAACCACACTATACTAAAACCCCAAGAGGAGGAGATCTTATCCCTGTTAGTGTAAGTGTTAGTACTATAAATGTTGCATGTGGAGGAGTGGGGAATCAAACCCAGTTCTCCCAGATTAGAGTCCGTGCTAGTAACCACTACACCAAACTGGTTCTCTCGGGTGCTTTGAACCTGCTTTCCTCCTGTTGATTTCAACACAGTTCTTGGAGGTTATCCCATCACTGATCATTCTTGAACCCATAACTGACTGGTTTGTGCCTTATGTCTTGCTGCCATTGTGCCATGCCATGGCCCCCTGATTTTACTTCTAGGTGACAAACTTGTGCAGAATGTCTTTACATGCTCTTTCCTTCTCTCCTGATGAGGCTTGGCAGCCCCCTGTATTGAAAACAAAAGTAGGGCACTTTGAACATTGCCACAGTCTAGTGGCGTATTACCCACAGCTTCGACAGTCCTTGACCCCCCAAACTCACTACTTACCCACTTTGTACTCCTCCAACCCCCCTTCTCTCTCTTTTTTTAATGTTCAGACATCCCTGCCCTTCTGTTTGGGATGTATATGTATATATCAATTTTCACATTTAACACCAAAGTCCACATATGCCTGCTTGCGAGACCGTCACTGTGTGACTGACAGTAAGCTGAGGCAACCATTTTGTGACTGGCCCTGCCTCCTGAGGCAGCCATTTTATGGCAGCCAATTTGTGGCTGTGCTGACCATGCTGTGTCAGAATTCCAAAGGTTTCTGCGGGCTCAAAACTATTGGGTGCCCCTGGATTAACTGTGGGTTTACATCTGGAGGCTACCAGTCTCAACATCTTCCTCCCAGAAGGCCCATGCTCACGGCCAGCTGCTCCTCCCAGACCCTTTCCCTGGTGGCACTGGGAAGTACATGCTGCTAGAAGCATAGGTGGTTGAGCAAGTGAGTCAGCAGCAGTGGGCCCTCCTAGGAGCCCTGGGCCCGGGCAGTTGAGTTGCTCCATCTCACTGCTCAGCAGTCAACTGTATAAATAAAAGGTGAGTAAATTAGTTGGCCAGTGTTTATAAGAAAACTCTGTGTGTTTTCCCCCAAATCTTACTGTTTGCTGTTCATTTAGAAGAAGAGGAAGGGAAGGAGAAAGAAGAGGAAGGAGGAGGAGGGGGAGGAGGAAGAGAAGAGGAGGAGGAGGGGGGGAGAGTGGATTTATACCCCGCTCTTCACTCGGAGTCTCAGAGCAGCTTACAATCTCCTTTCCTTTCTCTCCTCACAGCAGACACCCTGTGAGGTAGGTGGGGCTGAGAGAGCTCTCTCGAGGACTGCTCTTGAGAGAACAGCTCTGAGAGAACTGTGACTGACCCAAGGTCACACCAGTAGCTGCATGTGGAGGAGTGGGGAATCAAACCCAGTTCTCCAGATTAGAGTCCACATTCTTAACTACTACACCAAACGGACTCTCTTTAAGTCTGTTGTATCAAGAAAATTATTTTGTACATGTGTGTTCTTGAACAGCCTTATGGAAGTCATCGCGCACACATCCTCCGTCATTAAACTACCTGACTTGACCATGTCTATCCCTGGAAGAGAATAAATTTCCCTTACTGCAGTGAAATAAACCCAGATTGGAAGACAGGAGGAAATGAAACTGAGATTCCATACCGACTTTGCAGCCGCAAAGCTGTTCAGCAGATGCTTGACTCAGATAGTGGAAAGAAGATCTGCGTCTTGGTTCATGAGAGATCATGGATGCTGAGTGTGGTACTTTTCCCTGCTCAACGTATGCCCTGAAATCTGTAGCATCCTTCTATGAATCCCCACATGGTCCCTTTGGGTGTGGCTTTCTAAACCCCTCCAAAACTATGTGCATCTGATCTTTGAATCCCTTTCTTGTCCCAAATTACATTCCGCCTTTTAGGGTTGCCAGGTGAGGCTGACAAGCCGGCGGGGGACTTTCCAGGAGCCTCTGGGAGCCTCTGGGAGGGAAGAAGCTCCACTGAACTCCAAAGGGAGTTCTGGCCATCACATTTAAAGGGACCGCTTTCTTTTAAAATTGCTTCCCTCCACTGGAAATAATGGTGGGTGGGGGCACCTCCTTTTAGGGCTCATAGAATTGGATCCCCAGTCCAATCTTTTTGAAACTTGTTGGGGAGTTTTGAGGAGAGGCACCAGATGCTATGCTGAAAGTTTGTTACCTCTATCTCAAAAAACAGCCCCCCCCCAAGAGCCCCAGATACCCACGGATTGATTGTCCGTTATACCCTATGGGGACCAGTCTCCATAGGGTATAATGGAGAGCCCATCGGCTACCCCCCCCCCGCTTTCTGATAACTCTGAACCAGTGGATCCCCTGCCCCCAACGAGGGATTGGAAACCCTACCGCCTTTGACCAGCAACTGAACGACTACAGTTTCTCCTTGCCTGTCCCCTGGGTGTGTGATTGACTCCTCCATCCTCACTAGGGCACTCTTTTGTCCCCCCCCCCGAGGAACCTTTCAAGCAAGAAATTAACAAAACAGTTGATTGTTGTATTTTCTATGCTTCCCATTCAATAATTCTCATTCTTTGTTCTATTCTTAATATAAAGGTAATTGTAAATGTTCGGTAATCAAAGACTGTGTTACGGGGCGGCGGAACAGATGCACATTTCTTTTTAAGCAGCATTAGTAATACAAACACTTCTGTGCTTTTCGCTTTTGATAGAAGTGCTTTTCAAAGGCAAGTTTTAAAACTCCTATGCGTTTTTGTCCTTTTTATAGAAAAGTATCTATAAATAAGGCCTCGTTTCATGAGTGCTTTTCATGGAGTTTAAAGGAGAAAATGTTGCCTTTTAAGTTATGTCTGATATTTGTTCCATTTAACTTTCACAACATTTAATATACATGCGCGCGCACACACACACACTGAGCTCCAGCATTCAGTAACTAAATGCTATGGGTTGGATTTGTTTTTGTTTAGATTTTTTAAATTTTATAATAGATGAACAGACAAACAAACATAAATGCATACAATCCAGGGTTTCATATACATCTTTGGTTTAACTTTTGTATTACCTCATACATTACCTGTTTAAAATATTTATCTTTGTCACCTTGTGCTGTTCCGCAGGGCCTGCAAGATGGAGCTCTTCCACCAGGCCTTCTAATAGGAGCCACCCACTCCTACCAATGACTACCATCAACTATTATCATTATTAACATCCTGATACTAGGCCGGTGAAGAGAGAAGGGGTTTAAACTTTAAACCCCTTCTCTCTGAAGTAGGAGTGTGCAAAAAAAAATAAAAAATTCGGCCCAAGCCGGTGAGCTGAGGATTTTGATTTCTGCGGGGCCCCCCCCCCCCCGCCCTCTCCTGGTTGGCCTGCTTTGGCGGGCGAGCCAGGAAGGGCTGGGGAGAGAGTGAGGAGGCATTTAAATGTCTCCCCGTGCCTTCCTCAGCTTCCTTGCCCAAGTAGGCGAGCCAAGGAATGCTTCTGGAGCCCCCCCCCCGCCCTCTCCTGGCTCGCCTGCCTCAGCGAGAGAATGGCCATGGAGAGAGTGGGGAGATCTTTTCATTGTATTCAATGGCGCCATAGAATATAATGGAAGCGGTGGTGGGACTCCAGACTCTCTTCGCTTTCCCCGCCCAGCCAGGCTTTTGAAGATGCCTCCCCCCCCCTTTTGCTTCCCTTTCTGACATCACTTCCGGTGATGTCAGGGGGCCTGGCATAGGCTAATGAGCTATTACGTTACTAGCCTATTAGATATGCTAATGAGCTCCTGCAACTCTTTTTCTATGAAATAACCCCTGCCTCTAACCATTGATCTATATCAATATTATGACCTAGGTTTTGTGCTCATTTAACCATAGAATCTTGAATTACTTCATCTTGTATTTTATTTCCCAACATTATTACATACGTGATATGCAATAGGGAGTGAGTATTTTAGTCGTTTTTTATTTTATTTTATTTTAGTTATTTTAGTTCAACATGAAGTTAAGCAGACTTCAGAGGACGGAGGAAGACCGGAAGGCCTGGCGTGATCTGGTCCATGGGGTCGCAAAGAGTCGGACTCGTCAACATCCCCAGCACCATTGGGAACTGCGCCATAGGGTGAATAACAAAGGCGCATTTCTCCCAGTGCCCCGACACCCCCACCGGCAGCTCCACCGTTTAGTGCTGACATGAAGCCATGGAGGTCCCATCCATTTGGGTAAACACTATTGGATCCTCTAGATTGGCAGCCCTGGCCCCCAACCCCACCACTTGGGACGAGCTAATAAGATCTCAGGAACACCCCGAATCCAGGAGAGCTCGAACTCTCACTTGCGTGCCACCCTTGGGATTCAGGATGGTCACAGTAAGGAAGAACAAAGAGGTTCCATCTCTCACCGCTTCTTGCACTGGAGCCTCTGGGACCTGCTGGGGGGGGGGGCGCCCTTCACAGCAGGTCCTGGTTGTTTCCCGCTGTCTGAGGCCCCTCTTCCTCACTGGAGGTGGTACTGCTGGACTGCGGGAATTCCGCTGCTTGTAGAGCCCACGGGAACGTTGGTTTCTTGGCCAGTGCTTTCCCTTTCTTGCTGCCAGCTGGCGATCCGCGTCGTTCGGGTCAAGGCTCCCACAACGTGCCTCTCATCCACCGATCCATCTCCGACTCACGATTCCAGGAACATTCAGCAGCAAAAAGGATGATGGTATTCAAGCCTGCCCAGTAGAACTCAACCAAGACTTCCTCTGGCCATCCCAAGAGTTCAGCTGCGGTGGTTTTGAACTCATCCGAGTACTCTTGGACTGAGCGAGTGCCTTGACGGATCCCTCTCAGGTGGGTTCAGGCTTTCTCCAGTTCCAGGGGATCCTCGAACTGGTGTCATAAGGCCTGCATGAAGGCATCGACATCTTTTAGCTCAAGTGCTGCCACATTGCACAGCCCGACAAACCAGTCGGCAGCTCTGTCCCACAGCCTAGAGCCCACAAAATCCACTCTTTGCTCATCCGATGCAAAGGTGTGGTCCCACTCACTCAGCATCTTCCACACTTGTATCGTGAAGAACACCAACTTGGCGGGGCTCCCGTTGAAGGTCACCTCCAGGGCCTCTCACACTCCATGCCGACCTGGTGAAGCAGCTGGGCCGGCTGGGGTAACGTTTCAGTCTCATCCGCATCCCCTTCTTCCTCTTCTGCAGAAGATTCAGATGTCTCCTTCTCCATCAGTTCCTTCACCAGCTTGGATAGATTCTTCACCAAATACTGGAATCTGTCTTTCATCTCCTTCAGACCTGAGCGCAAACTGGAGTGGGTCTTCTCCCAAGGGGCCTGGCCACACACCCCTACTAGTGCAGTAAGAGAATGAAAACCAAACCAAACAGAATTACCCTGACTTTAACAACTGGCGTGCGAGATCCAGTTCCTGACAAAGGGCCCAAAATTACCGTTTGTACGCAAGTTCACTTTGCTCATCGCCCATTTCAGAGCTAACACTCTTTACCTCTCCTGGAAGGCTTCCAAATCTCCTTTCCCTCCCCCCTTAAAATAAGAGCTGAGGTTTTCATATGGTGATGGAAAATGGCTAATTTAAAACAATTAAGCAGGAGCTAATTAGAACCGGCGTGGTGTCCCTGAACGGCAGCTGGCCAGGTACCCAGCACTCAGCTCTTGGCTGCGGCGAGAGGCTTTTAGCCGGACAGGCCCCTTGCTGGGTTGCCGGAGAGCATCGGATCTGTTTCCCAGCACCTTCCCTCATCTGTCTGCTGCCTCCCACGAGGTTCAGGACGGCACCTACCTGAAGGGCCCAACTGTGCTTTATGGAGTTTGAAATTTTTTCCGGGGGTTGTGTCATTCCCGTGCAAACTCATTAGGCACTATTTACACCCACTGCAGCTGTGAAGAGAGAGGTTCTGAACTCTGGCATTTGACGGGAGGCTTTGTTTCTCATTTACATTTGCATATTAAAGTGTTTGCCTGAAATAGGCTATTGAAATTAATTCAGGATTAATTGGTGTCTTTATCTCATTAGGACAATCTAATTTAAGGATGATGAAATTGTTTAGCCTCCCGTTTGTATAATTAGATTGCTTTGAATTGCTGTCATTATTGGCTCTTTAGCATCATCTGTAGGCCTCAGACAGACAAGAGCTCCAACCTCATAAAGACCAATCATGTGTTACCGCAGAGCTCCGTTAACCCCTTTTAGCCCAAGTGCAAACAAAATAAGTCTAGGCACAACAGATGGGAACATGGTACAGGTGCCTGTTTCCTTTATCCCACGGACTGGCACTCTCCGGCTATTTGCGAGAGGAAACCAATTGTAACACATGCTGGAACATTTGATAAATACAGGAATATCAAGCTTAAGTGAGGCTTCATGGGTTTTTTTGTTGTTCAGTCGCACAGTTGAGTCCGACTCTTCACGACCCCATGGACCAGTTCACACCAGGCCTTCCTGTCTTCCGCTGTCCTCTGAAGTTGGCTCAACTTCATGTTCGTTGCATCTATGACACTGTCTAACCACCTCATCCTTTGCCGTCCCCGTCTTCTTTGACCTTCAATCTTTCCCAGCATCAGGGTCTTCTCCTCCAGTGAGTGCTCCCTTCTCATTGGGTGGCCAAAGTATTTGAGCTTCAGTTTCATTATCTGGCCTTCCAGGGAACAGTCAGGGTTGATTTCTTTGAGGATTGACTGATTTGATCTTCTTGCAGTCCAAGGAACTCTCAAGAGTCTTCTCCAGCACCATAGTTCAAAAGAATCTATTCTTCGGCACTCGGCCATCCTTATAGTCCAACTCTCGCAGCCATACATAACTACTGGGAATACCATTGCTTTGACCATGTGGACTTTTGTTGGCAGGGTGATGTCTCTACTTTTTATCATGCTGTTTAGGTTCGCCATCACTTTCCTCCCAAGGAGCAGGCGTCTTTTAATTTCATGGCTGCTGTCACAGTCTGCAGTGATCTGGGATCCCAGGAACGTGAAGTCTGTCACTACTTCCATGACTTCCCCTTTCTATTTGCCAAGGAGTGATGGGGCCAGATGCCATGATCTTAGTTTTTTTGATGCTGAGCTTCAAGCCCACTTTTGCACTCTCTTCCGACCTGAGGGGCTCATCTTCCGGCATCATATCTTTTAGCCTTTTGATACTGTCCATGGGGTTTTCTTGGCAAAAATACTGGAGTGGGTTGGCATTTCCTTCTCCAGGGGATCACGCTTGGTCTGAGTTCTCTGCTGTCGCCTGTCCGTCTTGGGTGGCCCTCCACGGCATAGCCCACAGCTGGATAACCTTGGGCAAGCCATAGTTCTGTCAGAGCTGTTCTCTCAAGGGCAGTTCTGTCAAGAGCTCTCTCAGCCCCACCGACCTCACAGGGTATCTGTTGTGGGGAGGGGAAAAGAAAGGAGTTTGTAAGCCACTCTGAGACTCCAAGTGAAGGGCAGGGTATAAATCCAATCACATTTCTTCTTCTGTCATATTTATTTTTGTTCTATTTTTCTTATTTTTTATTTCTTATTCTCATTTCTTATTTTCTTATTTGCATTTGGGTCCCCACTGGGTAGGAAAGTGTGATTCACTGCAAGGTGCATATAGTTCTTCTGCAGGTGAAGATGTTCCAGGATGGCTTGCCTACTCAGAGCACACACCTGTCTCTTTTTGTTTTGTAGATCTTGGTGGTATCAGGTTTGTTCATTCTGTTATAGAAGAGCTCTTTTGGACAGCTAAATGTAGCAGTTTTCGAAGCAGACTGGAGACTGGAGTCTTCTTGGTTGTAGATAAAACAGAGCGTGGAGCAAGTGAAGTGATCATCTATAAACTGGTCTTTCTGTGTTGGAGTTGTCTTTTCTTTCTGGGCCCTGGTTACAACAGCTTAATAACTGGGGTCAACAGCATCTCACCCAGCAAATGGAACATTTTGCCTCTGCTGCAATCATACTGCAGGACAAAAAAGGCCAGCTTGATGAGAAGTAGTTCAGTGGCCTACCTAGAAGGCAGCTGGCAATAAATTTTATAATGGTGCCATGGCAGCAAGAAGGCCTCTGGCACCAGCTGGCTGAGATGATATGATATATTGGAATATGCAATAACATACTGTCACCTGAAGAAAGTTGGCTGCTTTAGATTTATTTTACCAAGAGGAACCCTGGTGCAGGCTTAGGAACAAGCAGAGCTAGTTGAGCAAGATTGGCAGGGCCACAGACCAGTGGGAGGTCACAGGAAGTAAGGAAGTGAAGAGGCCAGGCGTGCCCACCTGAGTGTGGAGGCTCATTGGCTGGGAGAAGAGAACACAGCAGACAGTGGATGGATAAAGAAGAATTTCAAGGAAGGGTGAAGAAGGCAGAGAGCTGACAATGACAAATGGAAAAGCTAATCAGAGGAGGTGGCTGTAGAAAAAAAACCCACAGGATTTAAAGACAAAAGAGTTTGTGCTACTGGCAGGGAGGGAGAGAGAGAGAGAGAGAGAACAGGAAGACAAGTTGTCTGAGAGTCGAGGTGGCCCAAGGAGTCCTCTTCTAGAAGAGCAAGGAGTGTGTGCCTGTTTTTAACAGCTAGCCACTCTTTTGGAGGCTTCTGCAAAGTTGTGATGTGTTCCTGAAATATACTGGGTTCAGACGCATAGAAGTGATCAGCTCATAGTTTATTAGTGATTCAGCAAGAGGAAGAAGACTGCAATCCCTGGCTGAAGCCAGGTATCTATGCCTGAAAAGGGTTACACCCAAAAGCACCCCACTCCCAACGATAGGCTATTTCCACTCTGTTGTTTCCCAGTTGGTTTACTCTAGGATTGCTGTCTTCCTACTGGTCCATTCTAGGATCCTGGCAATCTATTGTTATACATCCCAAGCAAAGTCCTTTTGCAAGGACCGTTCAGACTCAGTACATAACAGTTGCCTAATCTTCACACATTATTTTTGTAAGCCACTTGGAGAGCTATTTTAATTTGAGAAGAGACCACATTTAAAAAATGGATAAATGGAGGGAGGGAGGGAAAAGGAGGGAGTTGGACTGGTAGCTCCACATTGGGAGATTCCTGGAGGTGTTGGGGATGGAGCCTTGGGAGGACAGGGACCTCAGTGGGGTTCAATGCCACAGAGTCCACTCTCCAAAGCATCCATTTTTTCCAGGGGAACTGATCTCTGTAGTCTGGAGATGAGTTGTAATTCCAGGGGATCCCTAGGCCCCATCTGGAGGCTGGCATCCCTAATTGACTACCTACATAATCATAGGTCCCGAACTCTGGCCTGTTCATGGAACATACCTGAAGAGTAGGACATATGTTCTGTAGTCAGAAGATCTGGGGATGTGTCCACAGGAAAATGACTGTAAATGGTTGGGTGACAATCTGAGACTTCAGCTGAGGTCCTTATAGGACAGTCTCATTGCTTTGGGGATGGCCCGAAGGTCCAGCAGTAGACCATATGCATTGCGTGCATGTGGTCCTAGATTCCTTCCCTAGCACCTCCAGTTAAAGGCTGGAGTCCTTGGAGGAGTAGACAACCCTGAAGGAGATGGTCCAATTTAAGATGGTAACTTTCTATCTGAAATTGGGACTTCCAGGTTTTTTTTTAAAATGCCTGTTAGCTGAGAGGTCTTTTTGGAACACTCTCTTCCTCCTTCTCTAATGTTACTCAGGTGTGCTGCTCATTTTGGAAAGGCTCCATGTGCAAGCTATGGCCACCTCGTGGCAAAAGTCTCAGCCCCAGAGGAGCCACTTTCTCAGCCAGGGAAGGTGATAGAACAGCCGGGGAATCTGCTCGGGCAGTCAAATCACGTCTAGCAACAGCTGTTTGTGCCTCATCACACTGCTAATTTATGGCCTTAGAAACGGCCCGGGTTGATTTTGATGCTGCGTGGCCAATGATGCTCAGGCAGAAACCTCTGGCCAGAGCAAGGGCACGGCTCTCCATTCTGTCACCCCCGAGCTGTTTGACCCTCTGATCCGGCAATCCGTAACTGCTTGGAAGCAACTCCAGAACAGGGAGATCTTGTGCCCGGCCTCACAGCATCTGGGCTCTCTGCTCCCCACACCGACATGGATGGTGAACAGCCACACGGGTTGCTGCCCTCGACTCCCCATTTCCTGCACTAGCAGAATGTCCCCGGTCACCTTCAGTGGTTGGGAGTGAGCCAGCTTGTAGGAGTGCTCTTGTGGGTGCTCTTGTATCAAAAGCTTGTTTGTTTTTTTAAACTATGAGCAGAATTATCTATTGTTTTGAGGTCAAGTCACAGCAGACAGCTGACTTATTGCGACCCCATCGGTTTTTCAAGGCAAGAAGTATTCGGAGGAGGCAGTCCGGCTGCTGCCCGCCTCCACATCATGACCCTGGCCTTCCTTGGTGGGCCTCCCATCTAAACAGCAGCCAGGGCTGACCCTACTTAGCTCCTGAGAACTGATGAGATGGGGCCAGCCTGACCCCTCCAGGGCAGGGGCAGAAGCCGAATGTACACAGCTTGTTCGAGATGAAGAGCTGGTGCTCTGACCCAGGCAAGTCCTATTTCGCCAGATCTGGGAAGCTCAGCAGGGCTGACCCTGGCAAGCCTTTGGATGGGAGACCTCCAAGGAATACCAGGGCCGAGAGGCAGAGGCAGGGTATCAAGCCACTTCTCTGAACATCCTCCATGCCCCAGTAGGAGTCGCCAGAGGTCGCCATGGTTTCCAGACACAGGGACACACACGCGCGCACAAAAAAAATGCAAAAAATAGAAAAAGAAAGAAAGACAAGAACTGGAGGGCGTTTGTGTTTCCTGGTGGGCTCTGAGGGACTAAAGTTACACGCATTCTACAGACTTAAACTACCTTAATAAGTAACTGGATAAAGAGAAATGAAGAGAAATTATCTTATTAAACAATGTCCTGTTTCTCCCTGAACTCCTACAATCTGTTTTTTTCCCCCTCTTTGGGGGAATTTTCTGTCAGTTTCTAATCAATCCCATTTTGATAGAAGAGAAATTCAAAAAGAAGAGGGGCAGGAAGGGAACTTCTGTGGCATTTCAGAATTTCACTTTGTGGAGGCTCAGAGGCTGGCTGGCCGTGCCCTCCCAGACCTTCCTGCTCTCCTGCCACAGCACCGCCCTGTGATGGGCGGCACGAAACAACAGCAGGGGCTCCAGTTACAAAGAGAAACCCCACTTTTAAAAGAGAGGGGGAAAGAGAATAAGAGGACTCAACACCTATATCTACAAAGAAATTCCCCTTCCCATAATAACTCACAGGTCCTGGGCCTGTGTCGGAGCGGTTATGAGTTGGGGCACCCTCTCCCGGCCTTCGGCGGGGTACCTTTGGTGCCCATGCGGGAGGTCAGGAGTTTGGGTGTGCTCCTGGACTCCTCGTTAACGATGGAGGCCCAGGTAGCAGCCACTGCCAAGTCAGCCTTTTATCATCTGCGGCTGGCGCGGCAGTTGGCTCCTTATCTCTACCGTAATGACCTGGCCACTGTGATCCATGCGACGGTCACCTCGAGGCTGGACTACTGTAACGCTCTCTACTTAGGGCTGCCTCTGTCGCAAATCCGGAAGCTGCAGCTAGTACAGAATGCCACATCCGGCCTGTGCTGCAAGCGCTGCACTGGCTGCCTATAGCATACCGGATTCGCTTCAAAGTGCTGGTACTTACCTTTAAAGCCCTGAATGGCCAGGGTCCTGCCTATCTAAGGGACCGTCTCTTCCCATACGTTCCCTCAAGAGCACTGAGATCGGGGATGTTTCATCGTCTGGTAGTTCCAGCCCCCCCGAGCTGTGAGGTTGGCGCATACGAGATCCAGGGCGTTTTCGGTGGCGGCTCCTTCCTGGTGGAATGAGCTCCCGGAGGAGATCCGGGCCCTGCGGGACCTAGTGCAGATCCGCAGGGCCTGCAAGACGGAGCTCTTCCACCAGGCCTTTGGGTAGGAGCCGCCGCCATTACGATCGTTACGCCATTACCATCGCTGCGCCACCTCCGCAGCCTGTCCATCTACCAGACCTATGGAGGTTGACTGGTCTGTTACATCGGGACGCTTTTATTATTAAGACCTTGGCTGCGTACAAGTCGCAGAGCTTTTTGTAAACTGTATAGATTATATAGATTGGAGCACCAGTTTTATTGTGTGTAAAATTGTTTTTACTGTTTTATTATTTATTATTTTATTATTTATATCTTGTTGTTAGCCGCCCTGAGCCACCGGGTAGGGCGGGATAGAAATCCCAAAATAAATAAATAAATAAATAATAGTCATTATTTCCTGGGAACCCTGGGGATCAGAGACCAGGCAGGGTGTCCATATTTGATTTGTACGCGCTGTTTGTCCATCAGTTTCTGGGTGATAACTGCTACTCACCCCACGTTCTACTCCTAGGAGGGTCATTGGCTCTTTCCAGAATCTGGCAACAAATTGAGTGCCTCTGTCAGTAATTGCCTTCCTCAGAATTCCATGTGCCCTTATCACATGTTGCAGGAACATAGTCACTAATTGCTTAGACATAGGAACACTCTTGGAGCTGCGGTGGCTCAAGTGGTTAAGATGCTGAACTGCAGGCTGTGGAAGGTCGGTAGTTCAGCAGTTCGAGACCCGAGTGTGCCGCATGACGAAGTGAGCTCCTATCTCTAGTTCCAGCTCCTGCTAACCTAGCAGTTCGAAAGCAAGAAATTGCAAGTAGATAAATAGGTACCACTTCCATGGGAAGGTAACAGCATTCCGTGCACCTTGGTGTTTAGTCATGCCGGCCACATGGCCACGGAAACATCTTCGGACAGCGCTGGCTCTTCGGCTTTGAAACGGAGATGAGCACTGCAAACTTAGAGTCGGACTCGACTGGCTTTCGAGCAAGGGAACCTTTACCTTTACCTTTAGGAACACTCTTACACGGAGCAAAATGTGCTTGTTTAGAAAAAAAGGTCCACCACCACCCATATAATGGTTTTCCCCTGACTTACAGGCAGATCAGTTATGAAATCCGTAGAAATCACTGACCAGGGGCGGTCAGGCGTTTCCAAAGGTTGTAATTTACCTGTAACCTCCCCACCCCCCTTTACTCAGTACACATATTTGACATGAAGAGACATAAGAGGAAACATCCTTCCTCATTTGTTCCATCTTTAAAAAAATGAGTCAGTTCATTTACCACTGGAATTAAATAAATTTGGGTAAGTTAATATATCCGGTAGTTCAAGATGGATAGCCATGCTAGTCTGTCTGTAGCAGCAGAAAAGAGCAAAGAGTCCAGTAGCACCTTAAAGACTAGCAGTGACTCATGCAAACTCATACCTTTGCCACAAATTTTGTTAGTCTTTAAAGTATGACTGGACTCTTGCTCTTTTCTACTATCCGATAGTAGTCTCCGCTGGTTCAAATGAGAAACTCATTGCTAGTACGACTCCTTTCCAACTCAACCAGGATAAAATTTCCATGGATTGTGTCTCTTAGAGGGCTGTTCACATGTTACAAACTATGCAAGTTGTGTCTTCTTCCCCAGGATGCACAGACATTTAAAGTAAGGCAGGGTTGTTAGGGTTTTGTTTTTTTTACTTTTTCTTTGTAAACATGTTTTCGTTGCAAAATTTTGGCAGCAAAATTCTATCCAGCCCTTGATTTATGTTTGTCTATGGTTTATGAAAGTCTGAAACTACTTTGATTGACATACTCTCTTTATTTCAAGAAGGATATGGGGAAACTGAACAAATGGGGTGATAGTTGCTGCTGTCAGGGATTATTGAGGGTTGTTCCCTCTAAGGTGTGCAGTCTTGTGAGCAGAAATTTTATCCTCTGAGCCGAAAGTGGTGCTAGCATTAAAACTGAGCGGGCTGACGTTTCTTTTAAAACATTTATTTAAGTGTAAAGGTAAAGGTAAAGGTTCCCTTGCTCGAAAGCCAGTCGAATCCGACTCTAGGGTTGCGGTGCTCATCTCCGTTTCAAAGCCGAAGAGCCAGCGCTGTCCGAAGACGTTTCCGTGGTCATGTGGCCGGCATGACTAAACACCAAGGTGCACGGAACGCTGTTACCTTCCCGCCGAAGTGGTCCCTATTTATCTACTTGCAATTTCTTGCTTTCGAACTGCTAGGTTGGCAGGATATTTAAGTGTACAAACATACAAACAACATATAAACTATTATCATTTGTATTACAAGCCATATATTTATATTAAACTTATTTATATTTATATGGAACATATTGGTATTACCTAACCTCCCAGGCTTAGGGGCACAGAGAATCACTTTGTTGTTCAGTCGCACAGTCGAGTCCGACTCTTCGCGACCCCATGAACAAGATCCCGCCAGGCCCTCCTGTCCTCCGCTGTCCTCTGAAGTTTGCTCAACTTCATGTTCGTTGCATCTATGACACTGTCCAACCATCTCATCCTTTGCCGTCCCCGTCTTCTTTGACCTTCAATCTTTCCCAGCATCAGGGTCTTCTCCAGTGAGTGCTCCCTTCTCATTGGGTGGCCAAAGTATTTGAGCTTCAGTTTCATGATCTGGCCTTCCAGGGAACAGTCAGGGTTGATTTCTTTTAGGATTGACTGATTTGATCTTCTTGCAGTCCAAGGGACTCTCAAGAGTCTTCTCCAGCACCATAGTTCAAAAGAATCTATTCTTCGACGCTCGGCCCTCGGCCTTCCTTATAGTCCAGCTCTCGCAGCCATACATGACTACTGGGAATACCATTGCTTTGACCATGCGGACTTTTGTTGGCAGGGTGATGTCTCTACTTTTTATCATGCTGTTTAGGTTCGCCATCGCTTTCCTCTCAAGGAGCAGGCGTCTTTTAATTTCATGGCTGCAGTCACAGTCTGCGGTGATCTGGGATCCCAGGAACGTGAAGTCTGTCACTACTTCCACGACTTCCCCTTCTATTTGCCAAGGAGTGATGGGACCGGATGCCATGATCTTAGTTTTTTTGATGTTGAGCTTCAAGCCCACTTTTGCGCTCTCCTCTTTTACTCTGAGCAAGAGGCTCTTTAGATCCTTTTCACTTTCAGCCATTAGAGTGGTATCATCTGCATATCTGAGGTTGTTGATCTTTTCCCCAGCAATCTTAATTCCCGCTTGTGATTCATCCAGGCCAGCATTTCGCATGATGTACTCTGCATATATATTAAATAAGCAAGGTGACAGTATACATCCTTGTCGTACTCCTTTTCCTATGCTGAACCAATCAGTTGTTCCGTATCCGGTTCTAACTGTCGCTTCTTGGCCCTTATACAGGTTTCTCAAGAGACATGTGAGGTGGTCTGGTACTCCCATCTCTTTAAGGACCTGCCATAGTTTGTTGTGATCCACACAGTCAAAGGCTTTAGCATAGTCAATGAAGCAGAAGTAGATATTTTTCTGGTACTCTCTTGCTTTCTCCATAATCCAGCGAATGTTGGCAATATGATCTCTCGTTCCTCTACCTCTTCGAAACCCAGCTTGTACTTCTGGTAGTTCTCTATCCACGTACTGTTGAAGCCTAGCTTGTAGGATCTTGAGCATGACCTTGCTAGCGTGTGATATGAGTGCAATTGTGCGATAGTTTGAACATTCCTTGGCGTTGCCCTTCTTTGGGATTGGAATGTATACTGATCTTTTCCAATCCTGTGGCCACTGTTGCGTTTTCCAAATTTGCTGGCAAATGGAGTGCAGCACTTTAACAGCATCATCTTCTAAGACTTTGAATAGCTCAGCTGGAATACCATCACCTCCACTAGCTTTGTTGTTAGCAATGCTTTCTAAGGCCCATTTAACTTCACATTCCAGGATGTCTGGCTCAAGGTCAGTGATTATACCGTCGTGTTTGTCAAGGACATTGAGGTCTTTCTTGTATAGTTCTTCTGTGTATTCTTGCCATCTTTTCCTAATCTCTTCTGCTTCTGTTAGGTCCCTACCGTTTTTGTCCTTTATCATGGCCAGCTTTGCATGGAACGCTCCCTTGATTTCTCCAACTTTCTTGAAGAGATCTCTAGTCCTTCCCATTCTATTGTTTTCTTCTATTACTTTGCACTGTTCATTCAGGAAGGCCTCCTTATCTCTCCTTGCTGTTCTCTGGAAATCTGCGTTCAGTTGGGTAAATCTTTCCTTTTCGCCTTTGCCTTTCGCTTTCCTTCTTTCCTCTGCTATTTGTAAAGCCTCATCAGAAAGCCATTTTGCTTTCTTGCATTTCTTTTTCTTTGGTATGGTGGTGATTGCTGCCTCCTGTACGATGTCACGAACCTCTGTCCATAGTTCTTCAGGCACTCTATCTATCAAATCCAGACCCTTGAATCTATTCTTCACCTCTACTGTATATTCATCAGGGATGTGATCTAGGTCAAACCTGAATGGCCTCATGGTTTTCCCGATTTTCTTCAGTTTAAGTCTGAATTTTGCAATGAGTAGCTCATGATCTGAACCACAGTCAGCTCCAGGTCTTGTTTTTACTGACTGGATAGAGCTTCTCCATCTTTGACTGCAAATTATATAGTCAATCTGATTTCGGTGTTGCCCATCTGGTGATGTCCATGTGTAGAGTCGCCTCTTAGGTTGTTGGAAAAGGGTGTTCGCTATGACCAGTGTGTTCTCTTGACAAAACTCTGTTAACCTTTGCCCTGCTTCATTTTGCTTTCCAAGGCCAAACTTGTCTGTTATTCCAGTTACCTTTTCACTTCCTACTTTAGCATTCCAGTCCCCTATGATGATGAGGACATCATTTTTTGGTGTTAGTTCTATGAGGTGTTGTAGGTCTTCATAGAACCGGTCCACTTCAGCCTCTTCTGCATCAGTGGTTGGGGCATAGACTTGGATTACTGTGATGTTGAATGGTTTGCCTTGGAATCGGACAGAAATCATTCTGTCATTTTTGAGATTGTATCCCAGTACTGCCTTTTGCACTCTCTTGTTGACTATAAAGGCCACACCATTTTTTCTACGAGATTCCTGGCCACAGTAGTAGATATAATGGTCTTCTGAGTTAAATTCGCCCATTCCTGTCCACTTTAGTTCACTGATTCCTAGGATATCGATGTTCAGTCTTGCCATCTCATTTTTGACCACGTCAAGCTTACCTTGATTCATAGATCTTACATTCCAGGTTCCTATGTAGTATTGTTCTTTGCAGCATCGGACTTTCCTTTCACCACCAGACACATCCACAAGTAAGTGTCCTTTCGGCTTTGGCCCAGCCGCTTCACTCTTTCTGGGGTTACTTGTACTTGCCCTCTGCTCTTCCTCAGTAGCATATTGGACACCTTCCGACCTGAGGGGCTCATCTTCCGGTGTCATATCTTTTAGCCTTTTGATACTGTCCATGGGGTTTTCTTGGCAAAAATACTGGAGTGGGTTGCCATTTCCTTCTCCAGGGGGATCACGCTTGGTCTGAGTTCTCTGCTGTGGCCTGTCCGTCTTTGCAATCACTTTGCAAAGCACCAAAAGCCACCAGATCGCCTCTAGCATGCTGCTGAGGCCAGCTCCCCCCACACCTTCTTCAACTAACCTCCCAGGCTTAAGGGCACAGAGAATCACTTTGCAAAGCACCAGAACACATCTCTAGTATGCTTCTGAGGCCGCCCCCCTTCAACTAACCTCCTAGGCTTAAGGGCACAGAGAGTCACCAAATCACCTCTAGCGTGCTGCTGAGGCCAGCTCCCCACCCCAAGACAAAACAAACAACCAGGCCACTCACCTCAGGAAGGGCAGAAGCTGGGCAACAGAGCAGTTCTCCTGCTGTGCCAGGGTATCCCCAAAAGCATGAGGCAGAGGACTGCCAAGGAGGGTAGCAGTGCCCCCTTTCACAGGGCAAGCAAACCCCAGCTGAGGGGAGCTGGGGCCAGCCCAGATTAGGAAACACAAAGCATACTGCTGTGTTTCTGTGCTGCCTGAGCAAATGGATCTGTGCTGCATGGCCATTAGGAAGGGAACCTCCTGCCCCTGCGCTGTGGTAAAAATTGCTGTACTGGCCAGGGGAAATTGGTGTGCCAGCGCAGCCTGGTGCAGCTTAAAGGAAACCTAGGTTGTGATTAATGTTTTGTGTAACATTGTATTGTTTTTATTGAATGTTGTGAGTTGTCCTGAGCCCACTTGCAGGGTAGAGCAAGATATAAATAAAATAAATAAATAGTATAGGCAAGAGTAAGAATGGCTGCTTGGACCTGCTTGGATATGAAGAATGGTCTGCTTGTATCTGAAGAAGTGAGTAGTGACTCACGAAAGCTCCTCCCCTGCCACAAATTCTGTTAGTCTTTAAGTTGCTCCTGGGCTTTTGCTCTTTTCTACTGCTACAGACAGACTAACACGGCTACCCATCTTGATCTATCTGCCTGCATCTTGATGGCTTTGCTTTGAATAGAATGTAAAGTTTTGACATTCTATAATTATGGTATTTTTCTTTTACCAAATTTGGATTGGGGGGGGGGAATCCTAAATTAGTCCTCAGTGTGTGCCGCAAGGGCTATTATAGGGTTTCCCCCCACCTTCCCAAGCTCTCAGTGATATTAAACACTTTGTTTATGGACTTCCTTCCTAATGCTTCGGTCAGCGACTCCTGACCCATGTAGGTTATTGGCCTCGTCATCAGAATTCTAAGCAGCCAATCAGCTTTCCCCCTCAATCAACTTGGCAATCAGAGGTATGGCATGGATTATTAAGTTTTAACAGTTGACACATCATCCCTGATACTATAATCTGGCAGCACTTTACAGTAAGTGGCAGGTCCTCGCTAATTTCTTTTGCATTTGCTGCTGCAGCGGCGGCAGCAGCGTTAATCATGAATGATGAACTTTGCGTATTCAATGGGTTGTAATAGGCACTTCCCTAGGACTGAGACTATAATTTAGCTATAACCTAATGGCCACTGATTGTAACAATAAGTAATTATGTCAGCTAAATGCAGTGTTGATGGTAGCCGCCAACGCCACCTTGGCCTCTTGGAACTGAGCTTGGCATAGCCATATCAAACAGGCAGGAATGACCCTAGAAGTGTAAGAGTGAAATCTGAATACTCTTCCTTGGCAGTTGCTTTGCACAGTCTAGGGGCACGGTCCCCCTGTTTGGACCACAGGGAGATAAGTAGAAGGGGCACCTGAGCACTCCTATGTCCTTGCACCACTTCCATCCCGTTCAATAGAGAGCACACAGAAGTTCTCAGCAGATGGCACCCACCCAAAGCATTCTCCCAGCACAGGCTACAGTGATCGTAAGCCTGCGATGATTTGTGCAAGTCTTGAACCTTGAAGCAAACTCAGGTGTCTGGCTTGTGAGGTCATTTAGCCCATTGACCTCAGAGATGGCTGCCAAGTCAGAGGTGCACAAACAAAAATTTATTACTGTTCTTTTAACTTTTAAATTTCTAACTTTGTAATTTATGAGATTTGACTGTTTTATTGTCACGTCCTATGTGACCTGTAACCCTCCTGGAGTCCGCTTGCGGGACGGGTGAGATATACATTGGAGGGAAGGAAGAAGAAGCAGTAGAAGAAACGGAAGCAGAAGAGGAGGAGGAGGAGGAGGAGGAGATTGGATTTATACCCCGCCCTTCACTTGGAGTCTCAGAGTGGCTTACAGACACCTTTCCCCTCCCCACAACAGACACCCTGTGAGCAGGGCCAGACTGTCCTCAGAGCAACTTAGGCAGTGGCCTAGGGCACCAGCTTGATGAGGGCGCCACGCTGGCCTGCCTGCTGCCCCTCCCCTCCCCTCGCCTCGCCTCAAGCCCTGCTCAGCTGCTCTGCTTGCCCTGGCTGTGCTCCTCCTCGGCTCAGTTGGAGGGTGCTGCCCTGCCCTGCCCTGCCCCTCCCCTCACCAAAAGCCCTGCTCAGCTGCTGCTCCACTCGCCCTGGCTGTGCACCGGATCAGGGGGTGCCCAGACTCCTTGCTCGGCT
>NW_015163633.1:62737-77840 GCF_001447785.1 Gekko japonicus | reverse complement strand
AGCCGCAGATTCTCACACAGGCAGGCAGGCAGGCAGCCGTCCTCGAAGTCACCAGTTGCTTCTCTCTCCTCTGCCAGGAGCTGTGCAATGGAAACTGCGTAGCTGCCTGCAAAACCCTCTGATCCGCTGCAAGAGGAGGAGGCAGTGGCGGCGGCTTAGAGGCAAGGCCAGCCGGTCTGCAGCACGTGGGGGCCTATGTGATGGCCACCACTCTGGAGCAGGGCCAGGCGCCCGGGGGGGTCAGCATGCAGTTGGAAGAGGAGGGGCAGAAACAGCTGATTGAAGACGCGCTGACCTGGCTGAGGAGGGAGCTGGTAAGACAAAGGACCTCCACTCCCCAGGAGCCCTTTCGGGATGGCTGCATCCTTGGTGTGTGCCCCCCACCCCAACACACCTGGTAGCGGTGGCAGGACTGGCAGAAGTTCAACCAGTGAGGCTTTTCTGGGAAGGAGGGGAAGGCACTTGGCTGCTGGATTTCTGCATGTCCAAAGGGGTAAGGGCAAATGTGGGAAACCAACTCCAGTCTGGGGATGCTGAGCTCTCTGCCTGCCCCACTGCATCTTTCTCATGCCCTACACTGGATGATTTCTTTATTCATTTATTTTACTTATTTATACCCCCGCTGTCTCTCCCCCCCCCCCATGGGGACCCAAAACAGCTTACATTGTTTTCCTCATCTCCATTTTATCCTCACAACTACCCTGTGAGTAGGGCTGCCAAGTCCCCCCGGGGGGCGGGGAAACCCCCGCCCCAGAGGCCTGTTCCCCGCCGCCGGCAGATCGGGCCCCGGGGGGAACTCCACCCCGGTGTGCGCGTCACCAGGAAGTGATGTTATGACGCCAGGCACACTGGGGGCGGGGCCACAACCATCCGAGGGGGAAACTCTATGTTTCCCCCTTGGATGGTCGTGGCCCCGCCCCCAGCGTCCCCGGCGTCATGACGTCACTTCCTGGTGACGTGCGTGCGGCATAATTACATTTATAAATTAATACACTCTCCCAGAGCTGTAGTTAGCAGACTTTAAAAAGTGGATAAAAATAATCAAAATTGTTACTCTATAAAATAACGGTTGATATAAAGGAAGCCTGTAGTAGACCTCTGTGCACGCAAAAGAGCCACATGCAATATTACAGCCATTTCCATTTTCCCAGCTGTCCAAAGCAGAGTAAATGCGGGCTACTTCCTGCTTGGAATGTTTAACCTATAAAGTCCTGAGACTGAGGCACAGCGTAGTGATTTCAGCTCATACTTTACTTAGAAAACTAGAAAGATACAGTAGCCAGCCAGAGGCTCACTTTAAATACAGTTATAAACCACACCCCAACACATACCCACACCCGTGATTGGATTATCTACAGTGTTACTGCGACGATTGGTTCCCTTGAGGATCCGGATGAGCCGATAGGCTGGTTCTAGGGTCCTCTCCTTCTGTTGTCCCAGGATGCGAAGCTAGGTCAGTTCGCCTGGCCGCGTGTGAGGGCGACCGCGTACACCGTCGCCATTAGAACACAACATGACCTTTTGACAAAGAGAACCTTTTCTTCCTCTCCCCAAATACTAGCACTCGGGGGAATCCAATGAAGCTGATGGGCAGTAGATTTAGGAAGGACAAAAGGAAATACCTCTTTGGTGATTAAAATGTGGAATTCCCCACCAGAGGATGTAGTGATGGCCACTGGAATAAAAAGCTTTAAAAAGGGATTAGATAGATTCATGGAAGGTAAGTCTATCAGTGGCCACCAGCCATGGTGTCTGAGGGGAACCTCCACATTCAGAGAAACTAAGCCTCTGAATCCCAGAACCAGGAGGCAACATCAGGGGAAGGGCCTCGGCCTCTGTGCCCTGTTGTTGGACCTCCACACTGGCTGGCCACTGTGTGAGACAGGATGCTGAATTAGATGGACCCTCACTGGTCTGGTCCAGCAGGGCTCTTCTTACGTTCTTCACCTCTCCACTCTAGGGGCTGGTGTGTACATTTCCCAGAAACTGGCATTCCAAATACTTCCAGGGAAGATTGTATATATTCTCTGTAAACCCCCTCCCCTGGAGGTTTATGAAATCTGGAAGAAGAAAAATCTGCCATCTTGGAATAGATTATTTATTGTTGTATATTATGCTTTTTTATCATAGGATTTTAATCTAAGTTATTTATTGTATGTTTCCCCTGTTGTGAGCTGCCCTGAGCCCTGCTTGGAGGGAAAGGCGGCCTAAAAATTGAATAAAATAAATAAATAAGTATTGAGAAAGGAGGAAAAGTGGTTGACACTGTATTTAAAAATCAAAGCCTCTTAGAGTTCTTTACGGTCGAAGAGTGTGGTGCAAATCAAATAAATATAACACAAAAGCCTTTTCCTCTGAAAATTTTGTCCACATTATATGTTTACTGATTGTGACTATGTACTTGTCATATTTTATGTCAATTTTATGTACCTATTTTACCCCTTTTGCATTCTCTGTTGGTCAAGACTTCGGTCATATAGACCCATAATAAATTGAATTGAATTTTGGAGACATAAGGGGCTTTCATGGTCTGTCAGCATTTTCTTTCAGGAAAATGGTGCCTCCTTGAGACATTCCCAATTGCAGGTGGTGCGGGAACCAACCAGAGGTGAATTGCAGTGCGTTTGGCACTTAAAAAAAAAAGACTCATTTCCTGAATGTTGAACAACTGACAGAACTCAGCATGAGAGCTGGTCCCACTGAGACAGCGGAAGCTTGCAACTGAGGGCGGCTTCTTGGAGCACAGGGGACTGGAGCGACCGTATGTCCAAAAAGCCACCAGGAGAGTGAAAGTACCTGGAAAACTTGAGGGAACGTCTCCCATTATTTGGAGGTTGCCACAGGAAAACTTCTTAGACTGAAACAAGAGAGGCAATTAGTCTTGTCTATGAAAACAAAGAGACATATGGGCCAAGTCTGCCAATGTATACTCAGGAGGCAGGTATTGTACATGAGGAATATCCTTGTGCTGCAAATGTGCTCCCAAATTCTCCAGTCAATCACATGTACTACAGTTCTGAGCAATCCTCTGTAAAGCGGCCAGATGCTGGAATGACTTATTCCCCGCCCTTCTCAGGAAGGGGGTCGTGTTTTGCTCCCAGAGCAAGGAATTAAGGCTAAGTGATGGTGGCAGAACTCTGAGACAACCGGGAGGGAAGCTGTAGAATTCAAATGAAAGATCTCAGGGGACAAAAAAGAAAACAAAAGAAAAAGGACTGGTATTTGTGGCTGAAGCTGGAGTGTCACCATCAGGAGATGAGTAAGATCCAAGTCCAGCAGCACCCTAAAGACCAACAAGATTTCCAGGGTAGACGCTTTTGAGAGTCAAAGCTCAATTCTCACTCTTCAACGGCAGACTAACATGGCTACCCACCTGAAACCCTCAGAGGATGTACAACCTGAACCAGATTGCTCTCTGTATTACAGCTGGCCTACACATTTCTGACCTCCTGTATAGCTGCGTGATCCAGTGGGGCTCAATAAACCTCTTGTTTTGTTTCCTGTCTGGGAATGCAAGACGTGTGTGAGAGAGAGTGTGGCCAGTCACCTGGAAGTACACAATGCATGGCTGGTAGACAGAGAAGGACTTGGTGGACACATTTAAATCTGAAAGGTTTTAATCCCCTGTCTTCTAGCTGCTTCTTCCTCCTGATCTGGTTTTGAGTTCTTTTCTTTCTTCTTATATTTTGAGTTAAACATTTGGTCCATAATTTTTTCGGCTTTTGGAACAGAGTCAATTTTGTATTTTTTATCCAGATAATTGAAGCTCAGTCCTTCTGGGAATAACCATTTATATGGTACTCCCTTTTTTTGCAAAGTGAGAATAAGCATCCTGTATAGTTTTCTCCATTTTCTGACTTCAAAAGGAATGTCTTTTAATATTTTTATCTCTTCATTCTTAATTCTTAAGGGTTTTCCCATTGTAGATTTTAACAACAGTTCTCTGGTAGACAGTTTCGTGAATTTTAAATATGTTTCCCCTGGGAGTTTATTTTTCTTTATAAAATCTGGGTAAGTCCTGTAGGCTACATCCATCTCTTTCACTAGGTCTTCCTGTTTGTAATCCATTAATGGGGCCAAAGCCTCTGCCAAAAGTTCTTTTAAGTCCTCGTTCTTCTCTTCAGGGATCCCATGGAAATGTAGAACATACATAGATCTTTCCAGCTGGAGCTGTATTAGTTGCGTTTTATCGGAGGATCTTTCCTTCTCTGCTTCATCTACTTGTTGATACTCTCAGTCAGTTTTTCCATTTTTTTTCAACGTTTTCTCGGTTACTGAGGTTCTTTTATTCATTTGATTCAGTTGTTTTTCAAAACAAGGCAAAAGTTATACAATTTAAATCCGCTTTGTATAAATTGGCATTTTTTGCATTCGCTTAACTTCTTATGTGTTTATTTTAGCTCTTTTTATTTCTAATTTAAAACCACTTTTAAATCTTTTTTAAAAAGAGGGAGGGGGGTAGGTGCTTGGTCCCTCTCCCTCCACACTTCAAACTTAGGCGCTTCCAATTACTACCAAGGTCCATTTGCTTTTTCACCTGAGCATTGCTTAACTCACAGTTTGGATACCTGGAGATCTTTTGGAAGGATTTTAAAGTTTTGATCGTGGTCGCTTGCTCCGGCAGTTGTCTCTAAGCACCATATTGGCTCCATGGTGACAATACCTTTCAGCGATAAGGTGAGCCTCAATTCCTTGGTTGTCGCCTTGGTAGAGGCTCTCCTCTGCTCCCCAGGCTAAGGGTCTCCTACAGAGACCCCGGGGAGGTCCAGGACAAACTCGGACCCCTCCCATCAGCTGGATCTCGGCGCGTCCCCATCACAGCGAGATGGGACGCATCCAAGCGGCGAAACGCTTAAACCCGGAAGAGCTTCTTGATATGGGTTTGAATAAAGCAAAGGCCCTGGTATTACAGAGACTGAGTGACATTGAATCTCAAAATGATGAAGCTATGCTCAAACTACAGTAGTTTGAAAACGTGGCTGAATTATACACCAGCTCCATACCTCTTGAATATAATTTATGAGAGATATAAATGGATCTTTTTGAGAGCATGCTTGAATCTGTTGCACATATTCTCCTGCATTGTGAATTTTATCAAGAAGAAAGATTGTAATTAATTATTCCACTCCTCTCTAAATTCATACCACTGAAGTATTATATGAACTTTAGGTCTGAAGTACTCTGGAAATATCTCTTAGAAGATACACAGAAATCTGTAACTTATGCGGTAGCAAAATTTTGTACTGTAGCAATTAGAAAACGGAATGTTTGGAATTATCGTAATACTGTTTTTGAGCTCTGAGTTTTATGATGGTTTTAAGAGATGCTGTGATCTTATGCTGTTTTTGACCATAATAAATATCGACTGACTGACAGATGGACTTGGTGGATTGTAACCTGTGCAGGTCTGCTATAGTAATTCTGTCCAGATTTCATGCTCCAGACAGTGCATGTTGTATCAGCCTAGTAATGGCGTTGTGGCTTGCAGTTACTTGGTAACCCCCACCAGATCATATGAACCACCTTGAGGATGGGGGACAATAGGCACCTAGCAGGTTGAAATGGACAGCTGGTATGTTAAGGACTCCAGCAATATCTACAAAGATTGCAAAAGGATGATTATGCAGGAGCTACCATCAGGAATCCCTGGTTAGTACTTGGATGGAAGACCACCAAAGAAGTCCAGGGTCACTATGCAGAGGCAGGCAATGGCAAACCGCCTCTGAACATCTCTTGCCTTGAAATCCAACTGAGGAGTCACCATAAGTCAGTTGCAACTTAACAGCAATTATTTAATTATACTGACCTGCCCTGATGCAGATGGCCCAGGCTAGATCAGCGCAAGACAGGCAGAGGGCCAGCTGCCGGACTTGGCGAAGATGAGAAAAAAGGAAGAGATTGAAGGGTTAAAGACGCTCTTCCCTTCTGGCACATCCCCAGTCTGAACGGCAGCCGTATGTGCAATTTACCTTTTAGAGCCTGGTGGAGACCCATGGTGCCTTTGCCACATTCTTTTGTGGTTGTGCACTACGTGGTGTTTCAGCCACTGCCTAGGCTAATGGGAAAAGCCCTCACTACTAGTTACAGCGAATGCACATGCAAGGTGTGTCCAGCGTACACTTGATTTTTCTTGATATGTGCGTTGAGTAATTTCCATGTTACATTCAACATATGAATACCTCATTATGAAATTTCAGCCATGCATTTATCCGGGTCCTGATTTAATTTGTAAATTGAATGCATATTGGCTTGCTCTTATAGACAGATATATGCATGTACATACAAGATGTACATGCATTCACAGCATGTGGACAAGGATAAAGGTGCTAAAGGCAAGTCCAAATGAGGACAGAAAACCACTCTGCATGGACCATGATACACATTCAGCTCCTTCCCCCACCCTGATTGAGATGGGGTAGGTTTTCTCTTGGTTCAGCCAGAAAGCCGGCAATAGCCCAGCCCTGGAGAGCACAGCAGCTGCATAGACACAACACAGAAAGGCCCATGGACAGCAGGCTTGCCGTTTGCCCACTGTTGTGAGAAAAAAATAAAATGGTTCAGAAAATTTTAACCCATTTTTACAATTAATTTCATAAATAAATCATAGTCTTTTTCTCCCCTCTATTCCTGTAACTTTCCAAACAGCTAGCAGTACATGACTCCCAAAAGGAGGCCTTTGTCTCTTCTTACACAGGAATTAACATCTGCATTTTCATTGTTCATGAACCTAGAGAATTTGGAAACATTTTAGACCTAAAGAATTGGGAAACATTAAAGAAAAAAAGAATTTTTTCCCCTGCCATTAAGTCAAGGAAGCCAGAATATTTGCAATACTAAACTCTGTCTTCATGCAGAAATCCACATCACATCTCCAGCCACCAGACAGGTGCCCAAATGTCTACTCGGGGTCAAGGAAACAAAAGAACACCCTGGAACTGTAACATTCTTGTGTTTGTTATTTAGAAATGCAGGTGCTATCTTGCATTGTTTTGCAAAGGAGCATCAGGATGCTCCTTTACAATGGAATGTGTAAACATCTCCTGATCCCTGATGGCCCATACTCAACAGGGCAGTTAAAATTAATTGATGCAGTTTATGATTTCTATGGCTCTATCAAAAGTATGGGACCAAAATGGTATAAAAATAGGCCACGAGCTTCAGTTCAGGACTGACTCTCAGAGATCCAGAGAAGGCTTTGCCTTCCGTGATCTATTTGGGCCAGTCCAGAAAGCTTTCTGTGCATGGGGAATCTTTGTTTATATATATAACCACTGACTGTCTTTTTTTTCCTTATGAAGTAAGTATTCTGTTTTATATTGCTTGCATGTCTCTAGCTAATAAACTATTTTATTGTTTAAATAACCTGTGTGCATTCCAGCTAACTTTCCTTTAACATTCTACCCGCCTTGGTAAGGGGCACACACCAGACCATTACGAATCTAGAGGTACAGGTAACACTATACAGGGTTAGTTTAGACTGTCCAGGGCTACAGTTAAAATTCTTCCAACACCCACCTGTGGCAGGTAAATCCCCACTCAGCCTCAATCCTGCATCCTCAAGAAAATGAGGAATGGGAGGGGGAAAAATGGCCTAAAAATTACCTCCATATTCTCTATGGTCTTTACCATAGGGTGAAATTCCTAGAGTGTCACCCAGAAGTGATCTCATCCACCTTGATCACCACCCTGTCCAGGCACTGCCCCCCAAATCTACTGGCATTTGCTGAGGCTGTGCCAGCAACACTAGTGGACGCTCCCCTCCCGTCTGCCATGCAAGTTCTTCTTACCTGTACCATACAGCATTGGCGTGTCCAGTTGGTGAACCATAATTATGGTCAGGGAAAAGGAATAAATGTGGCTTCATTGCCCTGAAAATGTTCTTAGGGATACTGATGACAGAGGCCCAGTTAAGTGTTACCCCTGGAACTTCTCACCACTCACAGAAGTGAAGCGCGCGAAGCTCACAGGAACAGGCTGCATGGCAAATTATAAGGCGACACGGCCTCAGCCCGGGGATTGTCCTCCACCCCCCTCTTTTCCAAAGGGCCGACTGATCTAAGAGGCTACTGGAGTACACCGCAATTCCTGCCTGTTGCACGACTCATCTGCGGAGATCAACACGGGGCCTCTGTGGGTGTTTGGGGACAAGCGTCGTACTTTATGTATACGAAATGAAAGGCTGCATTATAGATTCAATTTGTGTTAAGACAGGGGAGGGGAGGGGAAGAAAGCCAGAATGGGAGGGGGGGAAGAGAGAGAGAGAGAGAAACCAGCCTGGTTCTGTAAGAGATATACTAGATGAAGCTGCAGGCTGAGATTACGGAAGGTCCCGAAGGAACCGGCCATGACAGAAATTCAATGGCAACTGCTCTGCAAACCCCTCGGATGCCTGTAAAAGCTCCTGGCCGTGTTTGTTTTATTGGAGGAGGGGAGCGGGGCTGTATGAAGACTGGACTCCGGGAGACACGATATGAGAAGCCCGGAAGGCTCAGGCCCCAGGAGGCTCCCCTGCGATGCCTCCCGTCTGGGGACACCTGCTCTTCTCGGCAACAGAGGGGAGCGGGAATGCCCACCTGTGGCAGGTAAATTCCCACTCAGCCTCAATCCTGCATCCTCAAGAAAATGAGGAACCCTTTCTGACCCAGCCAAGATCCCTCCACTGAGAGCAGAAAGAGTCTGAGGGGAAACTTTTAGGTTCTTACTCAGACCCATAGCCAGAATTTTGTGGCTTGTGAGGCAATTTTTTTTCTGGCGGGGAAAAACCAGAAGGAAAGGCCATTTAGCCAATAGAAAGCTGTCACCAGGATAGATCTCTAAATTGCAAGCTGTCAATAGAAGAAGAAGAGGGAGAAGAGGAGGAGGAGGAGGAGATTGGATTTATGAGACTTCACTCAGAGTGGCTTATAAACTCCTTTCCTTTCCCTTCCCAACAACAGACACCCTGTGAGCTTGGTGGGACTGAGAGAGCTCTGACAGAAGTTGCTCTTTTTCAAGAACAGCTGTGCCAGAACTACGGCTTGCCCAAGGTCATCCAGCAGGTGCAAATGGAGGAGTGGGGAATCAAACCCGGTTCTCCCAAATTAGAGTCCGCGCACTTAACCACTACTCCAAACTGGTACATTTAAAAGGGGTGAAAGTATCTGTTTTTAAATGAAACATAGCTCACGGTTGAGGGGAGCTTAGTTTTGTTCCCCCTCTTACCTGATATTGCCGTGCCATGGTGCCTGAAGAATTTTCTCCCTAGCCAGATTTGCGGCTAATCAGCCAGGAGAAAAACATCTCAAGCACTAAAGCATAACATAGGAGGGGCAGGAAGGGCCACGGCCTGGCCACCTCCACCGAAGCAGGACCCTGTGTTTGTTTACAACTAGCCCCTGTCCTCCACTGTGTTTCTCAAGTGGAGAATTTTATTAGTTTATCTGAGCAAAATCCCCTACATTTCATTGTGATCGCTCGGTGCTCAAGGTAGATAGACTACAGGACATGTTACGTCTTTTCTGTTACCCATAAAAACATATAGAGACAAGATGAACTTGAGATGTGTTGCACACGCACATGAAACTTCATTCTGTTATCTCCATTCAAGAGGGATACTATGCTGAAAGGAAACCTACAAACATACAAGGAATGACAAAGAGGCAAGTTAAACCAAAAACCTCAGCTTTCGTGTTCAAAACAGAGAGCCAATACCCACTCCTGCTAAAGGGAAAGGCCATGGCTGTCAGACACGGGCATCTGGCTAGCTGAGAAACCTGATGTATTTTAACCTAATATATTCTGCTTGCCTTCTATACCCCTTATCGCTGCCCTCCCCTGCCATTGCAGGGGGGGAGTGAGTGTCTGTAGTGAATTAGGGAGGTTTGCTTGGTAACTTTTCTAAGAGGCCTCAAGACATCCTTCACACAAATGTCCTTTAAGTCTGTGCATGGCTAGATAATGACTGTAAATCTTTCCTAGTCATTGTAGTACTGCTGACGTGGATGCGAGTAGAATTTTGGGGTTGTACCTATATCCTGCTTTCCCGCCTTTGCAAGTCAGTCCTAACAAAGAGCATCTCATATCTCTGAATAAAACATTCACTGCTAAAAAGTGTCTGTGGAGAGTGATTTGACTGGGAACCTGACAGATGGTTAGGACTCCCTCTTTTCTCCTACCCGACTCCCCCTCTCCAGCAAGAATGGGGAACGGTGATGGAGAAGGTGGGGCAGGTACCAGACCAAGTCTGAGCTCAAGAACCTGGTGCCTGACCCCCAGAAGAAGAGAGCTGCCAAGAGCGCAGGGGCATGCCCCAAGAAGTAAGTCTTCTTCCAGCCCCTCCCCCCCGATCGCTGGGATGATCCAGCCTGGTTGGGGGCACCCCAGGACTCTGGGGAGCTCAGGGACAGAATGAACGGGAGCGAGGTCGAGCCTTGCACACCTTCCAGGATGATCCTGAGCTGGGAAAGATGCAAGAGGAATGGGAGGAGGATTCCTCCATAGAAAAGGCTCATTCTGGTCTATGTTCCGACCTAAAAGAGATGAAGGAAGGGTTCCAGTACCTAGTGAAGAATCTGCCCAAGTTAGTGAAAGAATTAATGGAGAAGAAAGTGACAAAACCTCTGAAGAGGAAGAAGTGGACGGCAACAATACTGAGCAAGCTCCCTGACCAGCCCTGCTACCCCGTAAGGTCAGCATGGAGTGTCAGAGGCCCCGGGATGCCCTGGAGGCGACCTTCAATGGGAGCCCCACCAAGCTAGCATTCTTTGCAATACACGTGCGGAAGATGCTGCGAGAATGGGGCCATACCTTCACATCGGATGAGCAGAGAGTGGATTTTGTGGGCTCTCTTCTGCGGGACAGAGCTGCTGACTGGTTCATAGGTCTGTACAACATGGTGGCACCAGAACTGAAGGATGTTGACACTTTCATGCAAACCTTACGACATCGGTTCGAGGACCCCCGGAGTTGGAGAAGGCTCAAACCTGGTTGAGGGGGATCCACCAAGGTGCCCGTTTGGTTCAAGAATATTTGGATGAGTTCAAAGCTACTTCCGCCAAACTACTGGGATGGCCAGAAGAAGTCCTGATTGAGTTTTACCAGGCCGGCCTAAATACCATAATCTTGAAGAAGGCACTAGCCCAAGACAACCCCCTCACCCTGGCAGGGTGGATCCAGGTGGCATGTGAAGCTGAGAACCACCACAACCTAGTGAGGCTTTATCAGCACAAAACCCCGATCCGTGGGGGGGGGCCATGAGAGGGGTGCGGGGCAGAGGAATGGCCACTGGCAGGGATCAAGAGCACCACCTGAAGAGGGGTCTGTGCCTGTGGTGTGGCAAACTGGGGCACTTTGCTGTCAACTGCAACTGGACTCAGCCCAAAGACTGAGTCAAAGTGCAAAGATTATCGTGAGAAGGAAGGGAAGTTGCCTGGGGAAAGGCCCAAGTCCCCTAGAGCACTGCAGGCTGCCCAATTCCCCTTGTTGGGGACAACTTCATCCAGTGATGGTGACGAGCCTCAGGTGCAGGGAAAAGGCCAGGACCTGCTGTGAAGGGCGCCAGCCAGCAGGTCTGTGAGGTTCCAGCGCGAGAATCTGTGAGAACTTGTACGTCACTATTTTTTTGTGACTGTTACTATTTTGCACCCCAGAGCCAGAACCCAAGTGCGGGTGAGGGTCCTCATTGACTCTGGGTGTTCTCGGGACTTAATAAGCCCATCATTCGTCACGGGGCCGGGGGCTGGGGTGACGAAGCTGAATGAAGCAATGGTTTTTACTCAGATGCATGGTACTACTATGCAGTCGTGTCAGTACCAAACTATCGAGTTACCGGTGGGTGTGTCAGAGATCATTCATAGTGCACCCCACTGCCCAGTTCCCTATGGTAATGGGCAACCCTTGGCTTGTGGCCCATGACCCTTATGTACAGTGGAGTCAAGGGACACTGACTTTTTTAGACCCCCGCTGCAAAGAGGATCAGTGGAACCCGGCATGGGGGGGAGGAGCCCTGTCCCATGCCTGAGAGGATCTGCCTGGCACGTGAGGAGCTAAATGCTATTCGGCCTGAATATAGAGATTTACGACGAGCATTTGAAGAGACGGAGGCAGACAAGTTACCCCTTCACTTAAAAATTGACTGTGCCATAGAAATGCTGAAAGGAAAGTTATATGCTATGAGCCCTACTGAAAGGGAGGAGTTGCGCCGCTTCATTGACAAAAACCTGGAGTGTGGGTTTATCCGGCCGGCTACCTCCCCTTTGAATCTCCAGTGCTGTTCCGGAAAAAAAAGACGAGGGATAAAGTTGTGCACTGACTACCGGGGTTTGAATGCTGTTTCCATGTCCAATGCCTACCCCTTGCCCCTGATCAAAGACTTGTTAGCCAAGGCTGCCAAAGGAAAAATATTTACCAGGCTGGATCTAAGAGAGACTTATTTTTGAGTGCAAATACGGGAGGGGACAAACATAAGACTGCATTTAAGTCCCCCGGGGACAGTTTGAGTATCTGGTTATACCATTTGGATTGGCTGGAGCCCCGGGTGTGTTCATGAACTTAATCAATGAAGTGTTGCACAAATACCTGTTCAAGGAGGTGGTGGTGCATCTTGATGACATGTTAGTATACATGCAAGACATGGATTCACACATGAAATTAGTGCAGGAGGTACTGACAGTCCTCTATGACAACCACCTTTAGGCAAAACTAAGTGCGAGTTTCACAAAACTGAGATAGATTTCTTGGGCTACTGCATTACTCAGCAGGGTTTGGGAATAGATCCCCAGAAGGTGCAAGGTGTGAGAAGAAGAAGAAGAAGAGATTGGATTTATGTCCCGCCCTTCACTACACAAAGGAGTCTCAGAGTGGCTTACGGTCTCCTTTCCCCCTCCCCACAACAGACACCCTGTGAGGTAGGTGGGGCTGAAAGAGCTCTTTCAAGGACTGCTCTTGAGAGAACAGCTCTGAGAGAATTTGTAACTGACCCAAGGTAACACCAGCAGCTGCCTGTGGAGGAGGAGTGGGGAATCAAACCCAGTTCTCTCAGATTAGAGTCCACTACACCAAACTTGCTCCTAACCACTACACCAAGGCAGTAGGTAATGGGAAATGCCTCTGCTTGAGACCCTGGAGAGCTGCTGCCAGTCTGAGTAGACAGCACTGACCTCGATGGACCATAAGACAGCTTGTTGTGCTCCAATATCCCTCCTAAGCCCACTCCTTGGAAGCATCAGCTTGATGCCAAGCCATCTCCTGCTTTCACAAATGAGCTGGAAGAGTCCACACTGGGTTGGCGACCTCATTCCTCTGACTGTTGCATTTCCTCATCGCTCCTGGGTCAGGAACATGGCAAAAGCTTCTCCAAAAGCTACAAGGAAACATGTGATGTTGGAAACACCTCTTTGCCCTCCCCGCCCCAGTCATAATTGCCTTTTTCTTGGATTTCAGTGGTTCCCTTTTGTGTTTACGATAACAGAGGGATGCTTTATTGCATTTCACCAAGCCGGTTGTCATGGTGACCAGCAGTTGCTGTGCACTGTAAAAATAACCTCTTTTCCTTGATAGATTTCACTTGAGTGAAAATAACTTTTAAAAATAGGTTGGGATTTACATGCTAGTTCAAGAGGACTGGAGGAAGAAAGGGTGACTTACAACACTCCCTTCCAGAGCCCGTGGCAAGCAACCGCCTTGGGGCTTCTGGACCAGGGCCCATCCAGTTACACGAGCTGAACGTACAAAGCTCAAGAATCTTCAGGCCAGTTTTCTGCAGAAGCTGGAGATGCCTCGTTCCCAGATGGTTCTTTAGATGTTTACCTGGGAAACAGTTCCCTCCTCTCCTATTGTCCCAGCTGCCACTCAACTTTCTTTTTCTAAAACCTGTTATGAAAGAGGCGAGGTAGCTGGCAACCAGAGGCAGGGCTTTTCCAGTGGCGGCACCTCTCCTCTGGAGTGCTCTTCTTTCTGAGGCTCACCTGGTCCCTTTCTTTAGCCTACCCAGCCAAAACGTTTCCTTCTGTCTAAGCTTCTAACTTCCCTGACCTGGACAGCCCAGGCTAGCCTGATCACCTCAGATCTCGGAAGTTAAGCAGGGCCGGCCCTGGCTAGCATTTGGATGGGAGACCTCCGAGGGAGACCAGGGTCGTGATGCAGAGGCAGGCCAAATGGCCAACCTCCTCTGAACATCCTTGAAAGCCCCATCGGGTTGACTCAAGTTAGATGTGACTTGATGGCACTTCCCATCACTGCCAGGCTTGTAACTAACCAGTGCCATCTTGTTCAGTTGTTTTCATAGCCTCAGCACGGAACGAGTCACGATAGCTAAATGCAGAGGTTATCCCCCCCCCCCAGGATCACTGCGACATGATAAGGGTGGTAGCATTTTGGAACATCCCCCAGAGCCCCCATGAAATCTTAAGAACATATGAACATAAGAGAAGCCAATGTTGGATCAGGCTAAGGTTGGTTTTTGTAAGCGGCCCTGAGCCATGCTGGTTCTAGATGTGATGATGTTCCAGATGTGGTCCCACCTTGGCTACAACCTTGCCTTCTGCCCTGGGAGACTGGAACTTTAAAGTAAATTCCAGGGATGGGAAACCCATGAGAGCCCCACTGAGTCTGTGGCAAGAATCTGTAGTTATCTAAAAATGGGATGGCATCATTATGTACGAAGAAGAAGAAGAGGAAGAAGAAGAAGAAGAAGAAGAAGAAGAAGAAGAAGAAGAAGAAGAAGAAGAAGAAGAGATTGCATTTATACCCCGCCCTTCACTCTGTTGATGTAGCGTGCCTGCCCACACAAGTGGTATTAGGGTTGCTAGAAGTATCCAGCGAAGTAACAGTCCAAACAGTCTTGTGTAAAACTATATACAGATTTATTTACACAAGCTATATACATCAAGATATGCACCGACAGACTGCTTCACCATACACAGGTACATCAGTATGAAGATACTCTGCACAATGCATGAACACTTATATACAAGTAGTAGCCAATCAGGTAAAGACTGCTTAGTCATTCTGACTTGGTCACTCAGTACAAGACAGAACAGGACAGAACCAGTTCATTCCTGTTGAGATGACTGCCTAGAACTGTCAAGTAGATCAAACTCATCACCAGCTTATGTCTTATTGCAGC
>NW_015163633.1:35325-62602 GCF_001447785.1 Gekko japonicus | reverse complement strand
AAGAAGAAGAAGAAGAAGAAGAAGAAGAAGAAGAAGAAGAAGAAGAAGAAGAAGAAGAAGAAGAAGAAGAAGAGATTGGATTTATAACCCGCCCTTCACTACCCAAGGGTGTCTCAGAGCGGCTTACAAACTCCTTTCCCTTCCCCTCCCCACAACAGACACCCTGTGAGGCATGTGGGGCTGAGAGAGCTCTTGACAGAAACTGCTCTCTTTTAAGAACAGCTCTGATGGAACTATGGCTGGCCCAAGGTCATCCAGCAGCTGCGAGTGGAGGAGTGGGGAATCAAACCCGGTTCTCCCAGATTAGAGTCCCCACACTTAACCACTACACCACACTGGCCAGACAATCAGAGTGTCTGGGCAGGGAGAGCCATCAGCCCTGGACTTACAAGCAGCTCCAGCAGGTGGGAACAGAGACCTGGTGCCCGCCCAGCATGCCAGCGATACTCCTTGCCTTTGCTCCCTGTGGAAGGCAGCAAAGGCATCAGGTAGGCTGGACAGACAAATGGAAGCACCTGCAGAAAGATGGCATTTTAAAGAGACGCAGTCGGCACTTCTGCTGGGTGACCGGCAGGCAGATTCGGCTGTGGCAGAAAAAGGGCATAGATGGGCTAGGGAGGCCATCTTGCCCACCCTGAGCCTCTTTCCAGGACAGGAAGCCCTCATGGACAGCAAAGCCTTAAGACCTCTCTCATAAATGGCCCAGTTATAAGCCCAGAAGGAAGAGACCGGGCTCTGCTCCCAAGCAGAAAGGAAGAGGCCATGGGGGACAGGTAGCCCCACCCCCTCCTCTCACGAAGAGGCCACAGAAGGCCTTGCAAAGTTGAGGCACTGGAGGGTGTGCCAGCCCAGGAGACCAACCTTTCCTAGGGCATCATATTATGCCCACAGAAGAAACACTCCCATTGAACTTGGGAGTAGTGATGAGGAGCACGGACTCCCATCTGGGAGAATCGAGTTTGATTCCTCACTCCTCCACATGCAGCTGCTTGGTGACCTTGGGTCAGTCACAGTTCTCTCAGAGCTGTTCTCTCAAGGGTAGCTCTCAAAAGAGCTCTCTCAGCACAGGGTATCTGTTGTGGGGAGAAGAAGGGAAAGGAGACTGTAAGCTCCTCGGAGACTCCTTTGGGTAGTGAAGGGGGGGGTATAAATCCAATCTCCTCCTCCTCCTCAGTTTTCTACCAGAACCATGACCACTCACCCTCCCTTTTGTTTGGCTTCCACAGCTATCATGTAGCATCCAACCAACTCCGCAGCCAATTATAGCGCAGCACCAGTGGTACAGAGAGAGAACTGACAGATAAAGGTGCTTACTATAGTCAGTTCATTAAATCACTCTGTCTTTGTATCTAGACACCTCGGAGGACAGAAGTGGGGACTCTGATGATGGGTAACTCCCACGCAAGTCTACTTGGCACCTCTGGCAGGACTTCCTCTATCCCCACTCATTTGAGCAAGGTGTTTTTGAAGGTGCCACCCAGCAGATATCTGCCCCTACCTCAGCTTTCTCTGTTCTGGTCCCCTTTGGTAGAATGGCCATCATGAAGAAGTTAGGAAGGTTCCTCCACTGCTATCATTCTGCAGTAGGTGAAAAATGGAACTGTTCAGGAGGACATTTTTACATGGGATACCTTTTATATAAGTGACACAAGAGTGTTACAGAAATATGGGGGGGGGGAGCCAGTGACACCGAGACAGCTTTTGAGCATATGGTGGACTGAAATTCCCAATAAATAAATACAATTGTTGACAGTGTTTTCCTACCAAAACATACTCTAGAGATCTTGCTTCAGGCTACTGCTAAGGTTACAGCTGAGGCTCCAGCAGAGCATGAGTGAGTGGACAGAGAGGGGAAGACAGAGTGACAACATGGTGTTTGTTCATAAGCCACTCCTTTGTTTCTGCGGACCAGCAATGGCAAGCCTAATGATGAATCAAATTGACTGAGATGACCGGCTGCGCCGACATAGCAAAGTTTTCGAGCTCTGCTTCTGACTCCGGATCACTCTCCTCCTGACTAGCACTCCTAAACTTGGCAACTTTCTCCATCCATCTCAGAGCTGGCTGCTACCCCCTTTTTTTTTTTGCCCACCGTAGGGGATTTTTTAATTTGCATTTTCTAAAAACTACAACGAAATTAGGGAGGGGATCTAATACTACTGGAGAAAGAAATGAAAACCCAGTAAAAACCCAAGAGTTGGAGGTCATACATTGCTTATAAAAATATTAGCTTAACAATATAAAAGTTGCTTTCCTTGACATTGAGAGTGGTCAATCATCGTCATCGATTATGTTACAAACCATCAAGTCTGACTATATAGAGAACATTACAGGAGAATCGCTAATTCCCTTAAAAACAAATTTCAGAGAACAGTGGCATCTCATTTTACAATTATTTCCCCCCCTTCATTTAAAGCAAATTAATAGTCATATTTCCCTCAGTAAGTATAGCACAGTCACGCTGTTATCTTCATTCTTCTTAAACATTTTCCCTGCAGCGTTATCTTGCTGGAACTGAAACTGGTCATCTCAGAACAAAGTTCCTTTTTCTTCCTCAAGGACTGTAATCCATTTAAATCATGCCTTCAATCTTGGGGATCATTACATTTGTTGCTTTTAAAAGCCAGACTTGTAGAGAGTCTATCTACCCTTTTGACCGTTAGACTTTTTCGAGTATGTCCATGGCATACCCATCGCTTGCAGCTTCGCTTAGTCATCTATATACAGTCCCTGCCACTTAGCATACCCATCGCTTGCAACTTTGCTTAGTCATCTATATACAGGCCCTGCCACTTAGTCGTACTATTAGACTCTCCTCTTTAATATTGGAAGTCCCTTTGATCCAAGGCTAGTCACTTCTCCAATATGAACACAGTCCCTTTAAAATAGCAGCTGAAGTATAGTACAGTTCTTATATAGTAACTCATTTTTGCCAGCAGAGGGCGAAAACTTAACTTGCAGTCTGAAAGAGTCTATGGTTGTTTTGGTCACATGGGCCAGTTGCTTTCAACATCCTGAAGGAAGCTTGGGTCTCGCTTGTTGCTCCTTCTGCCATGCCAATCGCCATTTTTAAGCATGTTTACTTTATTCAAAATTTGCCAAAGTCCCGAAAGTTTGCCCAAATGCTTAACTCCTGAGGTCTCTCTATTACAGTGTATTACCATTTAAAACTCCATCCCCACTGCAGTGGCTTTTCTTTTTTTGCTTATTTTGTTCTTTCCGGGGGAGAGTCCCCCCTCCCCCCTCGCTTTAATAAATGGGAACTCGCTCATTTTCTGGTGTTCTCACTTTAACAGACTCAGTCTTTGATGTCTGATCCCTTGGATCTTGCCAGGTAAGAATTTTAACGCTGAAACTCCAAGTGCTTGTCCTGGTGTGCGTGGCTTAGTCCCGTTGGGGAACACAGCGCTGAGACCTTCGGGGCAAAGGGAAGCCTCAATCTGCTGGTAGTGTGCCTGCAGAGGGGTGACCCTCAGTGCCCCATGGCAAGGGACTTATCGCACGAGTCCCGGGGGGATGTGTACATTCACACCCCCTCTCAGTGCGCTGGTCCACAGATTGTCCCCCAGGAGCGCCCTGGGGAGACGGCCGTCATCAGCCCGCCAAAACCGGAAGTCCACTGGCTACTATCTTTGTAGGTGCTCAACGATAACGATGCATGCCCTGTGAATTCTGAATGGGAAACTTTCCTATTTTTTTTTAAAGAGCGAGAGAGAAAAAAGCAGGTAAGTTTTGTGGATAAAAATGTGGGGCCCCCCATGAATGGCATATACCTAATACCTTAGCCACCTATCTTGATTAAGTCAATATGGCGGTGCCAATCCATGTTACAGTAACCTGGAGGCTTGACTACTATAATGCACTGTGTTTGGGGCTGACCTTGAAGACACGCTGGAGACTTCAATTGGCTTAGTATGCAGCAGCCCAATTGACAGCGGGAGTTAACTGCTGGGATCATATTTCCTTTGTTCGAAAAGGTTTGCATTGGTTATCAATATGTTTCCAGGTTTCATTCAAGTACTGCTTCTGAATTTGATGGCATTTAAGCCGTTGTGAGTGTGTACCATGAATATTTTCCTGATTTTTGCAGAGACACAATGTTATAAGATGGTCCTTTGTGATCAAGCTTATGCGAAACGTGGCTTTCCATTAGCTAGCTCACCCATAAAAGAAGACAGGGACCAAAGAAAAAGAAATGGATTGATAATTTCTGGAGAACTAAGGAGGCACAAATGCCTGGACTGCACTCTGATTCTTTCCTTAGGAATCCAGGTTCACCTATTGTATTTAAGTCATTTTGTTATCTGGTCATTGATTTTCCTACTCATGCAACAATTGGTATGATTGTTCTTTATACACAATTTGTATGAAATTATCTACCATTTACTTGGATGCTTTTGAGATACTAATATATATTTAAATTTCTATTACTGTATCCATAGTGTATTTTATACACAGTTTTTGTTGTTTTTGCTTAAACCTCCAGGTGATGGCTGGAGATCTCCTGGGTATACAACTGATCTCCAGGCGACAGAGACGGGAGCTCAAGCCCCATCTCGAATGGCAGAATGGTGCCCTCGTGTCTTAAGCCAAACCACCACACACACTCTTCTTCTACCAGCACTTCATGAGTCTTCAGCAACAGAATCCAGCAACCCCCCATTTTACTTGGTGCTTGGGGAGGGGCCAACAGTGGGAGGGCTTCTAATGTCCTGGCCCCACTGGTGGACCTCCTGATGGCCCCTGGTATTTCTGGCCACTGTGTGATACAGAGTGTTGGACTGGATGGGCCTTTGGCCTGATCCAACATGGGCTTCTCTTATGTTCTTATGTACTTCTGTTCCTTTGATCAGATCCACGGAACATGCTCTTATTCCATCATCACTCTGTGGCAACGTCCGCACAGACCTTTGTGTCACAAGGTGTCGTAATAATCAAGGCTTACAAGGGGAACCAATAGGGAGGTTGGGGCACATTTCAGGTTTCCTTCAAGGCAGGAATTATAGACACTTAGAATTGTGATCTGTGAGTAATAATAGAAAGGTCAGTTTGGTAGAGCCAGCTGCAGAGACGCACTTTTCATGACAGGTTGATGGATACCATACTATCAAGGTATACTTTTAATCATCATCTTATTACTTTACTTCTTATTGTTTGACTCACCTAGGACTGTCAGGTGTGCCCAAATTGCCTTGGAAGGAAGTATTTGTAGGGAAGGGGCGAGGAATTGCACCAAAACCTGCAGAACAAAAAAAAAGGAGAAAACTTTGTTCTCGATTGATGATCTTAATACTGGCTAACCATTAGACAGCAGTCAGTGAAAAATGACAATCCAAATTGCAGTTTTTCTGGGCAGAATGCACAGAGGTGTTGGCCTATAGCTTTGTCCTTTTAGGATGTTCTCATCTTCAAATTAACAAGCAAAGTCCCCAAAGTACAACCACTTACCACTTAGGGTTCCCTTTCTGTAAATGGAGAAACTCCTTGGGTGTAACACAACCCCAGAATTCTGTTTATTTTTCCCAGTAGGGGAAAATTCCATCCCATTTGTACTTTACAGGGCATTTTTTGTCCTTTTAGGTCATTGTCATCCACAGCTTAGTAAACAATGTCCCCAAAGTATAACAATTTACGATTCCATGTCTATGTACAGAGAAGAACCTGGAGCAGAAAAGAAGCCCATATCTCCTTGATGTTATGTTTTTACTGGTTTACCAAAGGGTTCTAAAGGGCATGTCTAACCATGGATAAGGCATGGTTTTGTACAGAAAACTGGAGGGGGGGGCGCCAAGGAAGTGTTGAGACATTTGGTGGAATGTCTGAATCCATGTGTTCCAAAAGGGTTGTGTGATACAGTGTCAGAACCCACAGCTTATAACGAAGTACACACATTCAGGAACGGTTATACTTTTATTGCAAAGCTATACATGCAGTAACACAGGAACTGTTAAGAATGGCGGCAACCCAGTGAGCATAATAGGATATAGGGGATTCGTATGCCCCCCCCCCCCCCGGCATGGGCCAATTAGATATCCTCCCGCGCGCGAGACTGGCTAGGAAACCGTTAGATGGAGAAAGCTGGGAAGCAGTAGTCTCTCACGGTACATAGGAGACTTCCAGACAATCCAACTTCTAACATAACCTCCTCCTGCACATCTGTAGAGATAAGCGTTGCGGCACAGGCAAAACAGCAGAGACAGGAATGCAACAGCAATTACCAAGACACAGAATGAACTCCCCACCCCCCATGGCAGCATAGCTGACATACAGTAGGGAACGGAACAGTGCAATAGACCGCAATCAACTTTTCCTGCAGCTGTGGCAGCCATTTTCATGGCTGTGCCACACAACTCGTGCCATGCGGTCAGCCTAATTACCTTGAAGGGTTGCAGTGAAGATAAAATGAGAGCAGGCAGAACTATGTAGGTTGCCCTGTGCTCCTCGGAAGAAAGGTGGGATAAAAACAAAGGAGCTAGATTGTAAAATGATATGTTTGTTTGCAACAGAAGAGCAATGTTGAGAAATAACACAGATTATCAGGGGTAGGCAAGAAAAGACAGGTGCATTTCTTGTAGCACTAGAGGGTGATGTGGGAAAGCTGGTTTTCACTTTGAACGAATTTCTGAACCCAGAGGGAGCTCAAGGTGTTCTGTTGCCTGAGGCTGGAACAAGAGCCACCTTTGCCCCCCTCCCTGTGCCTCGGGTTGCCAGTTCCTGGTTGGGAAATTGCTGAAGACTTGGGAGTGGAGCCTGGGGGAGGTGGAGTAGGTGGAGGGGAGCAACCTCAGCGGGGTACAATGCCAAACAGCCACCTGTCCCAAACAGCCACTTTCTCCAAGGGAAAGCGATCGCAGTAGTCTGGAGATGAGTTGTACTTTCAGATCTCCAAGCCCCACCCAGAGGCTGGCAACTCTACGAGTGCCTCACCTATGCTTCCACTACCTCTGCCCAAAAGCCAGAAGAGGTAACTTCCGTGTCCCTCTCTGTGCTAACTGCAGTCTTCAGGTGGCCATCTGTTGACTGTCCCACCACTTAGAATGGCCCCTCTCTGTGGAAAGGGCTCCCTAAAGAGGTGAAACCCCCCCCTCCTGAGAGAACGGCCAGGCCTGCTGGTTTGCCAGGCTTTTTGAATGGCAGGGTTGAATGGCAGGCAGCTCTGAAGGGGGGAGAGGAGGGAGAGAACTGGGGTTTGCGATTTCATTTTGTTTTAACTGGAATATAGTATATATGTAGTATTTTTGTAAGCCGCCTTGATCCAAGAGGAAGATGCATGGTATAAATGTTTTGATACATTTAAAAAATAAATATTTTTTCTGCCCTGCTCTCTTTAAAAACAGCGACGAAAGCCATAGGGCTCCATGAACTCTTGAGGGGTTCCTTCAGGTGACAATTCAGCCATGATTTTGGTAGCCCTGGCAATCGTTGAGGCAAACTTGTGGACCAGCTCCCACAAGAAGACAAGATCTTGCGACAGTTTGGTAAGTGGCTGTTGAGTAGTGGGTTAGCCGCATGGAAGAATTGCTGAGGCCCGCATGATACACTGCACACTTTACTAGTACACAACACGCACACCTACCAACGGCCGACCGGCTGCTTATATACAGTCTGGGGAACCTCCCATTGGCCCATTCAAACCTCCCGCCAATGTCCCATTGGTTCCCCCTAGAGGCAGGAGCCTGGTCCCCACTGTTCTCCGAACTCAAGCTCCACTGTATCACGGGTGCCCAGTGGCCGTCTGCGGACACAACATCGGCTGGCTGTACTGCTTTTAAGGAAGCCTGGGGGACCAAGTAGGTAAGGGGGATTATCTTCTCTGCTTCCCAGATGGAGGTGGCAGCCGGGTGGGGGGCACAGGAGGTCACTGTCCCTCAGAGTTCCACTGCCTGAGGCCATTTCCTCAGATTTCCTCATTGCAGAGCAAGCCATGTCTTCACCTCAGCAGCAAGAACTGGTGTGTACACTTTTGACAATATGGACCCTTTCTACATCATTCTTGGCTGTAATTATAGCCACACAAGAACCCCAAATGTAGCGAAGACCGCCCAGTACCACTCAATGGCTCACCCAGCCCTGTATACAAAATTATAGCCTCATGTTTTCTTTACAGCTGTTGCCTTGAACGGCAGGAAGTAGCAGTTACCTCAGAGAGATAAACACACAGCAGCATGGGGGGGGGTATGGTTAACGTTTAGATTTACCAGGAGGAGCCATGGCGTACTGAAAAAAATATCCCATTCACCTGTCAGGCATGGCTGTTTATTTAAATGTTATTGCTACCTCGTAGCTCCCAGTGGAGCTTCCCCCCCCTTTAAACACTGCGTAACTTTGAGTGCTACCCATACAGACTCAATACAATGAAACCATTCATTTTAGAGAAACAATCCTAGAAATTTTAGTCAGTAATGGATGCCAGCAGCTCCCGAGCAATGCCACATCACAGGGATCACAATCTGCGCGTATGGAGACATGCTATCTTACATAGGTTTTCTGGAGAACTATGGCCCTGCTTAAATGAGGAGATGTCCTATAGACATCTGATATTTGGGATTCTAACGGAAGCTACGAGCTAAATTTGGGGTGCCACCAGCTGATAGCTAGAAAATTATGGCAGGGTGGAATTATTAAGGCTTTTTCATGTTACAATGGAAGAAAACAATTTGTGCATTCAGAATTTGAAGTTTGGCAGTAAGAGATTTTCTCCCCAATTTAATTTCAGGGCTAGTAGTAAGACTGGAGAATCAAACAAATTGCATCCCAGAGCTTTGACTCTGAAAACATTCCTAAGCAGGTCAACTCAGAAGTTTGCCCCATTTCACTTGATTGTGCTTCGTCCCAGGAAAGCGTTTTTAGGATTTTTCTGTCCATTCTCAAGAAGCAGGACAAAATGTCACATTTTTTAGGAGCGTTTAGCAATTCAAGAACATGTATGTATTAAAAATATTTACATCTTGTCTTACCTCCTTGGACTCATTTTTGTTGAATCTTAAACTCAACTCTTTTTTCCCATAAAGGTGAAAGATCTTATTGAAGTGAGTGCACTGTACTTTGAAAATCTGGAACTTGGGACAAGGAGATCTGAAGAACTTTTCCTGATTGCTACGTGGTAGCTTCCTTTTGTTACTTTCCTGAGGAACATTCAGGGCAGGGTCATTTCATACTATCCAAACCAGCCCTTAGCAGTTAAATAAGTGAATGTCAAAAGTCACTCCTGCATCACATCATTTGCCAAATCTGTGGATATTTACATCCAGAGAGTGGAGCCATAAACATATAGGACAGATCTTTCAAGAAACATGGAAAATGCCACTGGTTTGCAGGAAAAATACCCTGACATATTTAAAAATACATTAAAAAACCCAAGTAATAGAAGCAATGGTGATAGAACATAAGAGAAGCCAATGTTGGATCAGGCCAATGGCCCATCCAGTCCAACACTCTGTCACACAGTGGCCAGAAATACCAGATGTCATCAGGAGGTCCAGCAGTGGGGCCAAGACACTAGAAGCCCTCCCACTGTTGCTCCCCCCCCCAGAAGCACCAAAAATACAGAGCATCAGTATCCAGTTTGTGGATTGGCAATGGTGGTCGTTCTCCCCAGACCTTGGGGAGACGATTAGCACACCATCCGCATGGAGGGATGCCACCTCAAGTGGCATCCCCACGGAGCCTTTGTGAAAGGCTCCAGGCCAGAGGGCTTTGAGGGTTAGCCTCTTCAATGGGTTGCTACCAGAGAATCAAGGCTTCCCTCCACTCTGACAGTCCTGCCGATGTGTGGCCTTCAGGCACAAGCTAATTCGACCGGGACAAGCGCGGGAGATCGAGCGGAATAGCGATTGATGTGAGCGAGGTCAGAGATATGACCAACAATGAACGTGAGTTCTAAGTAAATGGACTATTTGATAATTGGATCAACCCCCATGTGGGAAAAGCAGAGCAGAAAGAGCCTCTTAAGCGCATGGACAGATAAACGAAGGAGGAGCAGGAGGAAATAAACAGTGCATGTACTTTGAGAGACTTGCTTGAGCACTGATAGCGAAGTGACGAGTCCTTCGAGCCCCGGCGAAGTGGTTTGAAATTGTAAACAAAGTTGGGAAATGGTGGCATCCCGAGGAAAGTTTAAAGCGAAACCGGGTAGCCAGAGCCCGAGGCCGGAAGAGGTAGCTGACGTCATGAAGTTGTTAGCGGATATGCTCAAGCCAGTGATGGAGCAACTTGATGGTATTAACCAGCAACTGACCTCATTAAATCAAAACTTTGCTTTACAACAGCGCCAGCTGCCGGAAACAGAAAAGAAAGTGGAGCATGTGGCTGAGAAAGTTACAGAGATGGACACCACAAGAAGATGAAGAAAAGAATGGGAGAAGAAAATCGTCTGTTACAGCTGCAAATGGAAAAGGCCAATATGATTCTCAGGTTCCAGGGAGTTCCTGAAACAGATAAAGAAGATTTGAAGAAGACTCTGGGTGAGATTATTGCTCCAGTGAAAGGCTTACCAGCGAAAGAAATAATAAAAGATATGGAGATGGCCTGTCGGCCCTACTCCAGTTATATATTAAAAAATAGCCTGCTGGGAGAGGTTGTGGTCAGATTTGCAAGAAGACAGACCAGAGATGCCATATTAAAGGCAACTTCAGCAACTCTACTGAAATTCGGGAATACAATCATCAAGACTTTAAAAGACATTCCATTTGAAATTCGTCAAAAGAGGAAGAGCTATAAGGATTTAACATCTTTTTTTCAAACAAATGGAATTCAGTACCGGTAAAATCAACGATAAAAGGGAGAAGATAGACTCCATCTTTAAAGCCAAAGAATTCCTGAGACATCAGCTGGGATCGGGGGAAGAATCTAAAGATGAAGAAACTAAGTCAGGTGACTCAGCTGCCTCTGGATCGGATGAGGACTCTGCAGCAGAAACAGGTGCGGGAGTAATGAAAGCCGTATATGATTTTAGAGACAGAAAGCCGAAGTAAGGGCAGAAGGACTCTGATAAATGGCCCTTTGAAGTAAAGAAGATGCTCAGAAAGTTCTCTCATAATAACTAACTTACTAATACAGAAACTGTGAAAAACAAGAACTATACAAGTATATTGTTTTACTAACACTTTGAATATTAATATTTAGTTTAACACAGATGTGATATCCCACTCTTGGGTTTTTAGTTAGTGTGGGTATCTTTATCCATAGATGTAGTCCCCTTCCCTATATTTTTCTTTGTAGTTCTGTAGTCTCATTAAAAAAAATAATAAAAATAGCCCTCCGGGGGTTCCAAAAAAAAGAAAAAAAGAATACAGAGCATCCCTTGCCCCAGACTGAGAGTTCCTATCTATACCTTGTGGCTAATAGCCACTGAGGGACCTCTGCTTTAAGAAACAAATCCCATCAGTGGTCATTGCTAGATAAGCACAAAATATTGTCAGTCTTTAAGCCTTGCTTTCTGTCAGTAAAGGGCAGGGCCCTTTCCAGGGCTCTTTTGGCCTTTAAGAGAGGACTCATTGGGTCTGGGCCTGGAAGGACCCACTGGGAGATTTGATACTGCGTGAGTTCCATGACACACTCAGTCCTGGCAGCTAACTGTTGTTCAGCAGCAGCCCCAGTGTGAAAGCCAGTGTCACATAGTTCTTCTTACAGTTTCAGAGAAGGATCTGGGAAACCCAGGTTCAAATCCCCACTCTGCCATGGAAGCTGGCTGGGTGACCTTGGGCCAGTCACACACTCTCCATCTAACCCATCTTACAGGGTTGTTGTGAAGATAAAATGTAGGGGATCACAATGATGTAAGCAGATTTGGGTCCCCATTGGGGACAAAGGTGGCTTATAAATTAAATAAATAATACATACAGCCGAAGACTGGGGGGTTGGTCAGATAAACAAAAGGTTCGTTGGTGAGTGGGAAGGACAGAAGGAAGCAGAGAGAGGTGATAATATGGGGGCTGCCAGGAGGGTTGAAAGGGAAAATAGCATGGGGAAGGGGATACAGGGGGAAATGAAGTGACTCTCCTCTTGACTTTTGCATAAATCAGAATCAGTTTAATTTTTATTCTGCTGTTTCTCCAAATTGCTCAAGGCAACCTGCATGGCCTCGATGTTCATCCTGAGAACAGTCCTCTGTGGCAGATTGTGCTAGGAGAGAATGGCTGCCTTCAGGGTTAGGGTTAGGGTTAGGGTAACCAATGGTCCCATGCCCGAGTAGGGATTGGAACTCAGATCTTCCTGTTCTAAATCCAGCACTGTAACCAAAAGACCACACAGAGTAAAATGAAAACCCTGCGTTCTCCCTCCAGCCCTTGTGGCCTGCATTCTCTCACAAGGAAAGCAGTTATCGAGGGACTGGGATATCCTTTTTGGTACTGTCTCGATTTTGTTGTTGTAGATTATTTTGTAAAATCCAAGCTAATCTCCAGAGGAGCCTCTTGGTTGCTTTGCAATATTCATATTTGGAGTAAATGTCATATATCACTTCTCCTACAGTCCTCTGTAGTTATAGTAATTCAGTGGAGAGAAACAACTCAGTGTTGCATACCCTCCGACATTTTTAAAATGAAAAATGTGCCCTTGCCGTTACATGAGAAAATACGGGGTGGGGGTGGGGTAAAGAGCAGAAATGGTGGAGAAGGCAGCCGCCTCTATGGGGACTCGTGGCTCTCGAGGCCTGATAGGGAGATTTTGAAAAGTTATCTCCCAAACAACATTTTCCTATCAACTGCCAAGTGCCTATTTTTGCATAAGGCCTCCTAAGCACATGTGTTCTTCCGCCTATATAGACTCCATTTGAGACACAATTCACCTTGGCTCTGGTTTCTCCCTTGCCCTGTCCCATCCTGTCAGCAATGGTACTGATGCCAAGCTCCTCCCACATGGTTGCCATGACAACAACCCCACCTGTCTTGCTCCCTGAGGCCTTTCTTGGCTGTGCCCCAGGATGGATCCCTCACAGGCCCTTTCTGCCCTCTCCTTTTAATCCATGTTCACCGCAGTGTCCTCCAAGCAATTCTGCACTAACATTGAATTTAACCTTCTTTTTAATCCGGGTTCCCCCTCTGCACTAAAGTCGAGTTTAACCTTTTTATTCCAGGTTCCCCCCCCCCCAAATTCTGCATGACGTGACCTCCCTTCAGTGGTCAGCCCGGTCTCAGCCCGCTGTTGCCCCCGGGGGTTATTTGGATGCCGTTTTGCCGTGGACTTAAATTGCCTCGACTCAAACACTGAGAAGATCCGGAGCTGCCACAGTCTCTCTGACAGGGAGTGGCCAGTGACTCGGCCCCCATATTGCTTCATCCAGAGGTCCCTAACGTGAGCCGCATGCTGCCTGCCCATACCTTTCGAGTGTTTTTAGAAAGCGAGGGCGGGGCTTTTTGGCTAGCAGAGTTCTAACTGGCCACTGGAAAACCTGATTGGCTGTGGAGATTTTTAAAAAGTAGCTTCTGTGGCAGTTGCCACCACAGCACAAGGGTCTTTGTAATGTATTCAGCCTGACATGCCTGGACTTGCCCGGGCTGGCCAGGCACAACTCTCAATAGCTTCATGTCCAAAGACAATGGGTCCGTAGGATCCTAGCCGGCCCAATCAAAGGGCCAGCTTCTCAGCCGGGAGACCAATGGTCGCCCGGTTACTGTAAATAGCCTATCGGGAGTAGGGGGTGTGTTTAGGTGTACTTGGTGGCGGGTTTTCTGAACATATATAACCAGCCTGCGAGCTGGTCCCTTCGTCTTTGTCCTGAACTAAATAAAGGTATGCTTAGCTGATAAAGGTATGCTTAGCTGAAATCACTCTCCGTCTGCATACTTTTCAGTCTTCACTGCCTTACTGTCTGCGTTTCTTTTTTAAAGGCATCCTAATAAACAGAGTTTCTGCCTGAAATGCTGATGAGTTACTATTAGAGTTATGCATAGCCTCACTCCCTGGTGTTCTGTGCTTGGCTCCACCTCCAGTTTGGTGCAGTTGTTAAGAGGGGTGGACTCTAGTCTGGAGAACTGGGTTTTGAGTCCCCACTTCTTCATGTGCAGCCAGCTGGGTGACCTTGGGTCAGTCACAGTTCTCTCAGAGCTGTTCTCTCAAGAGCAGTTCTCTCAGAGCTCTTTGAGCCCCACCTACCTCACAGGGTGTCTGCTGTGGGGAGAGGAAGGGAAGGAGTTTGTAAGGCACTCTGGGACTCTGAGGCAAGGTATAAATCCAACTCTCCTCCTCCTCCTCCTCCTCCTCCTCCTGAGGCAGCCATTTCATAGTTGCACCCACCACCCTGTGTCCGAATTCCAAAAGTGCCCACAGGATTGAAAAGATTGGGGGGCCCTGCCTTAGTCCTCATATAACATGGACTATTTTAGGAGCCCCAGTAACACAAATAAATAAATAAAATCACATCAACAGCAGTCTCAACAATTTCACTGTTGAAATAAGATTTATGTGCCCCTGGCAATCCCATCTTGGCCCTGTGGTGTCTTCTGGTGCACAGCTTTTGCAAACCACCAGACGCTGCAGAGAAAGGAATCTCCATCTCTAGAGCATCTGACGCTTGGCCTTCGCTCCTGCTTCATTCCACGGTGCTATTTATTATTCAAATGTGGAACAAATTCACTACCACATCATGAATTGTTATCATTAATTATTCACCGGGATTAAGGAATCAGTAAAAAAAACCCCTATCTTCTCCTTAATCCTGCTTTATTAATTCTATATTTTTGGCAGAAGAGACCTTTTTACAAACGGCTCATGTGGGCTTTCTGTTGGGCCCCCCAGAATGGGACGTCCCTGGTGTTCAAAGAACGCTGCACTTTTTTAATTTGATAAAATAAATTAGCAGAGGATTAGCGGCGCTATTAGCATGCGATGCGGTGCTATTGCCATTCCCGACATCTTCGGGGAGCTTTTAAAATGATTAGGTTATGTCTCGCTTGATTCTTTTCTTCCAGCGGTCTCTTGGGGGAGCACAAAGCAACATGACGGCAGGGTTGCTTTCAGTCACTTCCAGAGACTATGCCATGCCCACCCGCTCTTGCTTGCTAGGCCTTGCAGAACATTCTAGAGATCGGCTCACACGAATGGCAAAGCAAAACAGCAGCAATTCCATGTAGCCGACAGCTTCACAGTGGGGCTCTGGGGTCTGGTGTTCGGTTCTGGATGTCAAGAATGGAGCCCAGCAGCTGGAAGGACCTATGGGGAAGAGAATGGGAGAGAACCAGGCAGACAGATAAACACATGAAGCTGCCTTATACTGGGGCAGACCCTTGGCCCATGAAAGCCAGTGGCTTTCCAGGGTCACAGGCAGAAGTCTTTGGCCCTTTCTGCCCTCTCCTTTTAATCCATGTTGTTCACCATGGTGTCCTCCAAGCAATTCTGCACTCAAATCAAATTCAAACTTCTTTTCAATCCAGGTTCAACCTTCCTTTTATCCCAGGTTTCCCCCTCATTCTGCATCACATGACCTCCCTTCAGGGGTCAGTCCACTTTCAGCCTGCTGTTGCCCCCGGTTATTTGGGGCAATTCTGCATTGTTCCATGTTTTCTCAACTGGGAGGGAAAAGTGCAGGTCAAAACCACATTCAAATACCTCCTGGGGTAATGCCATACTGACTGCAAAGTCACCCCTGAACGGCCATAGGTCCATGCAGAAGGCACCATAAAACCCAGTGATCAAAGAAAGTCAAAGCAGCATGATACGATGATCAAAGAAAGTGAGAGCAACATGCAATGCAGAATGGAAATGCCAATGCAGAATCAGCCTGAGAAAACCCAGAGTGGCTGGCAAATGTGGAAAGGCACCTGCTACCGGATCCTTTTCACCGCAGATGCCAGGGATTGAACCTGGGACCTTCTGCATGCAAAACAGACGCTCTGCTACTGTGGCCTCTGTCAAGCTGCTCTCTCTTTCAGCTTCAGCTCCCTATTTACATACTTTAATGGTGCAGATTTTAGTTGCAGAATTTCGCTGCAATCACACACACTAAATAATCCACTTTCAATCCCTTTTCAGTGCACTTTCCAATTGGATTCTGCCAGTTCACACAGTAAAATACAGTTGGAAGGTGTACTGAACGTGGATTGAAAGTGGATTCTTTAGTGTGTGTGACTGCAGCCTTTGAAAAGTTGTGGGAAGTTGGTCTGCTCTGTTGCAAACAGCTGCTAAACTGCAGAATTTGTTACTGTTGGACATTGTGATGACTGTTAGCAGGGATGGCTTTGAAAGGACAGGTTGGACAGATTCATGGAGGAAATGTTCCTCAATGGCTACTAGCCATAGTGGCGAAAGGGAACCTCCATATCCAGGGCACCCAGTCTCTGAAACCCAGTGCTGGGAGGCCACATTAGGGGAAAGTCCTGGTCACTGTGGCCTGTTTGTTGGCCCTCCTGGCACCCTGATCGGATCCAGCCAACCTCTTCTGAGAGTCTTATGGAGCAGAAGTCTCTGCCCTTTCTGCTTATTGATTGATTCTAAAAAATTGTCTGCCGCCTCTCCGGGAACTTGCCTGAAATGGCTTCTAGTCACAAATCTGCCTGTTTGCTGACCCAGGAATATGAAATAGTTTTGTCCAGGGGTTGTTTCGTAGAAAAAGAGTTAGGGGAACTCATTATCATAACTCATTAGCATATACCACACCCCCGACATCACCGGAAGTGTGTCATAAGGCCACACCCCCTGACATCACCGGAAGTGTGTCATAAGGCCACACACCCTGCCCCCAGCGGTCCCGGCCGCCGCCGGCCTTGCAGCTCCACTGCCGAGCCCCATGAGGGGCCCGGCGGTGGACCTGCAAGGCCGGCGGGAGTGCAAGGAAGCCCCGCGAAGGCCCTCCCTGGCCCCAGGCAGGCAGGCAGGCAGGGGTGGGGAGAGGCAGGGAGGAAGCAACTTACCCTCCCTCTTCTCCTGCCTCCTCCTGGCTGAATGAGGGCCGGAAGCGGGGCGGACGGAAGCGGGGCGGACGGAAGCGGGGGGCGGGGCTTCGTCAAGTGCCCCGCCCACCCACACCTCACCCGGGGGAACTGCGTTCCCCTGCGTTCCCCCCCGAAATGACCTCTGGTTTTGTCTAGAATCTGGTATTCAAGGCTTTCCATTCGTTCCGTAGTTGAATAGAAATACATTGTATCAAAGTTTTCTGAAGGAATCTATTCTCTTACAGGAGAATTCCTGAGATGTGAAGTATTCTAAAGCTTTCTTGTAACTAAGTAATATGGAGGTGAAGTTGGGTATCAAGCAAATGTGAAATGCCCTCCTAGTGCAAGCCCCAAACATGTCTCTTTACCCTGGCTTTTAACTGAAGTTTGATCTCTCCCTTTTTAGCTGGGGTTTTTATGTGCTGCAAACCGCTGTTTCTATTATTGTTACTGTTTTGTGACTGCTGTTTTTCTGGTTATGCTTTTAATGCTTTTCCTGGACGGTTCATCAACAAGTCTATAGCTAGTTTTTATCATTTTATCTTTTATGCATTTATTGTTTGTGTTTACTCAGCTAGCAACCTCATGCAGGTCTTCAGAGAGGCAGCCTATAAGTCTCCTAAGTAACCTTTCCCCCATGTTAGACGTTTCCTACTGTATAACTTTTAAATGCCTTGTAAATTCTGGGTTTTTGTCTCTCTTTCTAAGACATTCATTTAAACTTTTTTGTCTGTACCCTTGGAATCTTCCACCCTCACCCTAACCCACATCATACTCCACTGATTGTACAGGTTGTAGGGCTACCAAGGGTGGATAAGGAAATCCCTAGAGATTGGTGGGGTGGATCCTGGGGAGGGTGGGGTTTAGGGAGAAAGGGGACCTTGGCCAGGTACAGTGCGGTCGAGTCCACCCTCCAAGGTAGCCGGAACTGATATTTGCACCAGCTGTAATTATGGGATATCTTCAGGCTGCACATATGTATAGAAATATTGATTTCTAAAGGTTTCATGCCTTCCCCTGGAATGTCTCTTGCTGATACCCTGCTGTGCCTTGTTCCTGTTGAAGCCAAATGGCCTCAATTGCCCTGCCATATAACCACACATGCTGTCACACCTCTAAAGGAAGAGGCAGACCTGATGGCGCCTGGCTGTGCCTGCATGCCAGGAGTCACGTACAAAATGAAGTGTTTGGAATTTGGGGTCACATGACTGCAGGGGTGGCCTCCAAAGTCCTAGCCATTCAGAAGTTGTACCCATGACAACCAACAAATTAGACACCCCTATGCCCACTCACAATTGGCTGAATGGCCACAGCTGATTGTGACTGGAATGACCCTATATCTGTTCAAACCCTATGGAGAGAGCTCTCTTCTCTTCTCCTGCTATGCTCTCTGTTACTCTGGTGTTCTGTTCATCTGAATGCTGTCCTGCCATGTGGTCGGTTGGAGGACAAAGGATTGCTTGGTGAGCCAAGCTCATGATGGGCAAAGATGGACTTCTTGCTCCAAATCCCTTGGAGCTACTGGATTATCACAATGGACTATTCTGGACTGATAAATATGCATATCTCTAATGTTTAGTTAGGGCCAAGAGCTATAAGTTTTCTTGTTTTGAACTCCTTATTAGTCTGATTGCTAAGTTCTGTACTGAATAGAACTATTTCTATTGTTAATCTGTCTGATGTTGTAACTGGATTTTAAGACTAAACTCCTGTACCTTCTGCTCACCAAATTGCGCCACCTTGGTAAGATTAACTGCACAGCTCTGGATTGAGTTGCTAATGTGTTAAGTCCCAGATGCCAACTGAGATTCTGGAATCTCTAATCTCAGGCTGCCGAGGGATTAGTTTTGAGATGTCTGGTGGCTATTGTTCTGAAATCCAGAGAGCCTACCTCTCTGGGTTATTGTGTAACGTATTGAGCCAGTGTAGAGTTTCCACCTCATCCCTGGACTGGCCTGGGGGGCAGAACTCTATACAACATACAGGTTGATATCCCCATCAGGCTGCCCTTGGATAAGGTCATTAATAAGGCATTTCCAGTGGCCTAATATGCACCCAGAGTGGTGGAAGTCCATGTCATGTTCCAATCCACGGTTCTCCAGCTCGGCTGGAGACTCAGTACAGTGTAAGGGTTGGCGTGTTAAACAAGGATATGAGAGATCTGGGTTCAAATCCTCACCCCTTTGCCATGAAGGTTGCTGGGTTCCCTTTGGGGCTAATCATACTTTCTCAGCCTAACCTTCCTCACAAGGATGAGGAGGCAAGCATGCCGGCTGCTCTGAGCCCCTTGGCTTAAGGGCAGGCTAAAAACGGGACGGATGGAATTTCTAAAATCAATTTTCACACTGGCACATGGGCAGTGTGCAGCACCTTTCAGTTCATATCTTGGGTGGGTCCCCCCCCCCTTGCAGATTGCCAATGTGCATGAGCGCATTGTGCATTAAATCAGTGCAAAAAAGAATCCCAGAGAGCAATCTATTCAGAATGCTAATTAAATATATTCAATGAGGCTTTGTCCCAGGAAAGTGTTCTTAGGATGACACAATTAATGTGAGTCCAAACAGCATCAATAATTCCAGAAAGGTATTTGGTTGCGGGAAAAATCAAACAGAAGTCCAATGGAGCCTTAAAGGCTTAAAAAAAAAAGTTTCAGCACAAGCTTTTGCGAGCCAAAGCTCACTTCTTCAGATGCATGCAGGGTACATCCAGGAGGCAGATGCATCCAATGAAGTGAGTGAGTTCTGACACACAAAAGTTTATGCTGAAATAAACGTTGTTTGTTCTTATAATATCACTGTGTCAAAATTTCCTTCCTTCCTTCCTTCCTTCCTTCCTTCCTTCCTTCCTTCCTTCCTTCCTTCCTTCCTGTTGGGTTGTAATCAGTGTATACATGTTTGCATTCACATGATGAAACCAAGCATGATCTGGAACTCAGAAACAGAAGAATAGCTAATCCATTGGTGCAGGTCTAGAAACAAGAACAGGTGACTCAAAAGCCTCAGATCTAGGGAGAATTGTGTAAGCATATCTAATATATATGTGGCCTTGGGATTTCTTTGTTACCACCTGGCTTGGATGTATCAAGCAAAAAGGGAAGAAATAATCCCGACTACATATGGCATGTTATTAGCCAGTGTGGTTCATCAGAGGTAGAGATTTGCTCAGAACGCTTTCCTGATGTACACTTTTTATTTTCCTTTCTGCCCCCCCCCCCCGTCTCCATGGCACTAAGTGAGCTGCTCGTGACAAACACAGGCTTATTAACATTATTAATACTCATGGCTTCATTAACATGAATCAGAAAGAACCTTTGAACCTTCTTTGCAGCCACGGGAGCCTGCTTTCCATGGCAGGAGGCCACTGACATTTCTTAGGCAGGCTCCGCTCCCCTTAATCCGGGTTAGCAGAGGGCCTTGTGCAAACACAGGTTGTCGGCAAGCTGATTAAATAGCAGAGCTGGCCTGTAATGAAAGCAAAGCTCACTGCAAACATGCAGCAAGGTGGATTCCAGGTGATGTCATGGCGGCTTTTCTCCTAATCCCATCTAAAGCGGCATTATAATGTTAAACAGCGGATGCCACATAGTCCTCGTTTGGGAGCAGGCTGGGAAGTTAAAATGGGCCAGGAGCAAGTGAAGTGGGGTGGCTTTTGTGGTTCTGCAAGGATCACTCAGTGCAGATTTGGCCAGTGGTGATGACGATGGTACCAACCCACAGTGGTGCAGTAGGAGTCAACAGGTAGGCCAATGTCCACTGTTGGTGCTCCTGACAAGGTCTGAACTAAGTGGTCCTTGCAGCACTGGCAGAATCAGTTTGGTGCAGTGGTTAAGTGTGTGGGCTCTAATCTGGGAGAACTGGGCTTGATTCCCCACTTGCAGCTGCTGGATGACCTTGGGCAAGCCATAGTTCTGTCAGAGCTGTTCTCTCAAGGACAGTTCTGAAAAGAGCTCTCTCAGCCCCACCTACCTCACAGGGTGTCTGTTGTGGGGAGGGGAATGGGAAAGAGATTGTAAGCCACTCTGAGACTCCAAGTGAAGGGCAGGGTATAAATCCAATCTCCTCCTCCTCCACTAGGGGCTTTTCTGCATTCTCATTTTCCTGATTTGTAAGTTCCCATTTCTTCGGGGTGGCAGTGGTTCTGTTGCACATGGGTTTTGCTCCCTCTAGTGGTTGATTCAATATTACACCAGTTTATGTCCGCTATCTCTCTCTGCAGATTTAAACTTGCAGCTTTTTATGCCAGACATAAACCAGTGTAATACTGAATCAACCACCAGAGGGAACAAAGGACATGTGAAACAGACCCCCCCCCCCAAGAAATGGGAACTTACAAGCAAGGAAAACGAGAATGTAGAAAAGCCCCCACAGTGTCTTGCCTGTCTTTGCTCCTGGCTGCTAACCAGGGGCCTCCAAGACACTGGGCTACCCGAGACTTTCCCTGTAAGTCATATATGGCCAGTCTGTACCCCCCTGACCTTGCTGGCCATGAAGGAAGCCCCTGTGCAGAGACAGCCTCTTAACATGGATCAAGCTGAGACAGCTGCCTCACCAATGTCAATAAACTGCCATTTGTATTCTGTGTATGCTCTGTGTAGCCTGCCTGCTGTATGATGGGGGGGAATTAGCCTGCATTGCTCGGTTCTCATCCTCCCTGTGCGCTTTATCTCTTGGAATGCTGTTGCTGCCTTTGTAGTAGGTAAGACTGTGAGAACTGTTGATGGGGCCGTTCCCAATCTGGCTGGTGTGAACCAAATGGCTGAAAGGCTACCTCCTGCCTTGGTTTTCTCCCACTCGAATTACTGCTGAGCGCGAACTGTATTCATGGGCTTAAACCCCCCCCCCATCTATATCTGTACATGCTTGGCTTTGAGTTTCATTCCTGACAGACCATGAAAGTGTATCAATAGTGACTTGTATTAAAGCAACCTATTCTTATGAATCGTTGTGGACTGCAACTGCTCTATTGAACCTGGCAACCAAGAAGCAAATACAGACACGGACAAAACTGTCCCACAAGGAATGATCTGCCAGGAAGTTCTCAGAAGCAAGCCGCATTGAATGAATGGGAGCTGTGCAGCCTATCTCACTCCGTATTAACAGAATATTTTCCTGGTCTCCTGCTCCTGCTCACATCTTTCTTCTCAGTCTTGTATTTTTAAAAGTATTGCAGAGGCGGCTTCCTAAACTTGAGCAGAAAGAGGTTAATCTGCCATCTTGCCAGAAAAGTAAACCATTAGCTAACCTATGACCATATCTGAGATACCTGGAAAGCACAGTGAAACAGGTGGACCAATGCTATGTTGTGGGTAATTTGTCTTCCCGTGTTGGTATTTGTTTCTTTAAAACCTCATAGATACAGAAGGCCAAATGTTGTTACATGAACATATGAAGCTGCCTTGCAATTCAGTCCTATGTATGCTTACTCAGAGGTCACATGGTTAAATGAGGCATACTCCTAGGCAAGTGAACATAGGACTGCAGTGAGTTAGACCCCACACGGTAGGGTTGCTAGATCTGGGTTGAGAAATACCTGGAGATTTGGAGGTGGAGCCTGAGGAGGGTGAAGCTTGAGGAGGGGAGGGACTTCAATGGGGTATCATGCCATAAAGTCCACCTCCCAAAGTGGCCATTTTATCCAGATGAACTTGTTGGCAGAGTGTAGATATGCAATAAAGTGGAGCACAAACTATTTAAAGAATAAAGTTGGTTTATTAGGAAGAGAACAGACTTTGTAAGAAAGAGGAGAGAGAAAGAAAACTTTAACTGTCTAACTAGCTAGCAGGGAGTCAATAATGAATAGAGCTCAGCAGGTGCATTGAGCCAATCAGGAGAGAAAGGAGACTATTTGAAAATAGTTGGAAGCCCTTAATCTCACTATGTGAACTAATTGTCCCATCTGCTGCCCCCTGCAGGATGTTCTTGTCATCTTCCCTATCTATGCACAACAGACCTTGCATATTCCAACAGAACTGATCTCTGCTGCCTGGAGATCAGTTGTAATCCAAGGAAATCTCTAGCCACCACCTGGAGGTTTGCAACTCTACCACTAGGCCACCTAGCTTTTCTTAATTACTGTTTTCACAACAAGAGTCATAAACGCTACTACTGTCACCACCTTAGGTGGTCACCACTGATGCAGTATGCGTGTATTTCCACTGAGCTATGACCTCTTTGGCTTAATTACAGAAGTGTGGAGAATACATATCCGGTCTTGCTGAAATTATTTTTTGCTTCCTCTGAAGTTTCCCACCTGCTTCATCTTGGCTATCCATCTCCAAAACGACCTTGAAATTTTTCATTTTTGCAAGCTGGATTTCCCCCCCGTCACATCATGAGAAGACAAAACTCACTGGAAAAGACAACGAAGGAAGCCACAGAGGGGGCCCTCCGTTTGCAGGACCCGAGCAAGGCTCTTAATGATAAGACACGTTTGGAGGTCATCCGTTCCTAGAATGGCTGTAAATTGGAAGCGACTTGACAGCACATAACACACATGTTTAATCAGGCCCTAAGATCGAATAAAGGAGCTGCGGTGGCTCAAGGGGAGGAAGCCACAGAGGGGGCCCTCCGTTTGCAGGACCCGAGCAAGGCTGTGGACGATCGGTCATTTTAGTGGTGATTAATTCATAGGGTCACCCTAAGTCAGAAATGATCTGACTGCATATAACCCAAGCTGAACTTGCTTGCCACTGCAGATGGAGTAGACACAGCATTGAACCTGGAATGAAGAGATCTGGATGAGACAAACACCTCAGAAATTCCTTCTGCAGTTCCTCAGTCTCCATTCTCTGTCTCTGTCTCTCTGTCTCTCTCTCTCTCTCTAATGCAAGAATAACGTGGGGCCTTCCCTGCTGGATTTGGTGTGTGAGATAACCCCAATATTGTCAAAACATTTTGCACTTTTAGAATGCTTTAGAAGTGATTCATAATAACAGCTTGGTAGCAATGCCTTTGCTTTGCCTATTGGTTTTCAGCTAAAAAAGTGACTTGCCGCTGAGTGGCTTGAGCGGATGTTATGACACAGCCGTCCTAGGCAGGGAGAGCAGCAGGGAAAGGTGATGGAGAGAGGTCAGCCCAAATTTCCTTCCGACCATGCCTTCCTGAGTCCACGTCTCATCCTGGGGCCACAGACAATGCAGATAACTGCTGGAGTGGAACCAGCTCATTTGCGTGTCAAGAGGGTAAGAGCTGAGTGCGCACCAACCCGATTAAACTTGCGCCTTACACATGTCGGGAAGCCCCGTTGGTACAGGCAGCTGTCTCTCTGGCTGTGCCATTCTCCATCCCTTCATCTCTTACATCAATTGATCTATGCTTCCTTCCCCATCTGGCCAGCCAGTTCCCTTCTCCCCGGCGTTCCTGTGCTGGCAGGACCTTCGGCTGATTCTTTGCTGAGTGGCATGCCGATGACGGCTCCCACTTTCTACGTCATGCTGAGGAGAGGCCACCGTGGAAAGCACACAGGTCGGCTAGCAGGATCGTGGCCTTCAATTCCCCCCCCACCCCCACCCCCATGCACTCTCGCCCTCTTCTCTTCTCTTCTCCCTTCCCTTCCCTCCCTTCTCCTTTTTTCAAAACAAACAGACTTTCGCTTGAGAGATCAACATATCTTTCAAAATCGAAGAGGTTTTCATGGGACCAATAAATTTCTTCAAAACAATGCATTTTTATTACAGCGTATTTTTGTTCAAACCAATACCTTTTGACAACCAGATATTAATGAACAGAGTAAGGCTATAAATTTACTCCAAACTATATGTTTTCTTTTTCAATGTGGAAGGAAATGATTTTTTTACAAACACATTTTGATTTGAATCAATCTCCCCCCCCCTCTGAAATCTGAGTTGCTTTGTGTTTGTTTGTTTGTTTAAGCGCCATTTGGACATACAAAGGCTTCAAATCTTTTATCCCAAGGACGCCTACCTTATATGCAAAAAAGATAAAAGGGGTTTAAAGTGAACTCAGATCAGCTTATCTTAAACCAAAGAGAGTGCTAGGGTCTTAAATAACAACCAGCACTATCTATTGTTAACTCTCATGACCAACAGAGCCACATCACCAAATCTCCCTGTGTCCTGCAATAATATAGTTTTAGGGAGCAGTTCCCTTTTTGTGACCTGAGCCTGCGTCTGGCACTTTCCTTGTCAGTCAGATCACAAGCCAGGACTAAAATGCTCCCTCACTCTCTTTGCAGGATCTTTATGTGGCAGCAGTGAGGGAACCGCACAACGCAGGTATTAACATGCATCCAGAATGCACACAGAAATAATAACAGGACCTCTAGTGGTGTTGCACAAGAATTGACACTACGCTCTCAAAATTATCTGCAGATTAGGCAACGATGCATGAACTACCTCATACTACTTTTGCTCTCAGCCATCGAAGGATCCTCTGTGTCTGTCTGGGGTTAGAGAGGCATTTGATCCAATGTTTGTATCTTCAATGTGATCTTTCCATATTTTCCCTTTCTTTCCAGAAGCCCTAAGATGCAGCTGGACACCAGCACAATTTCAAACCTGCATGCCAGCTCAATGTCTCACAATATGGGGCTGCCAACTGTGGTTTGGGAAACTCCTGGAGATTATGGAGGTGGACCCTGGGGAGAGCAGGGTCTGGGGAGGGACCTCAGCAGGCTATAATGCCATAGAGTTCACCCTCCAAAACAGCCGTTTTCTCCAGGGGGAGTGTCATTTGGAGATGAGTTGAAATTCTGGGAGTCTCCAGGTCCTACCTTGAGGATAGCAACTCTACTCATACAAGACAAGGGCATATGATCATGGTCTGAGACATCCCCCCTTTAAAAATATCTAGCCTGATAAAGACTTCTGTAGGACCTGAAAGTTGTCACACTGTTCCAGGTCATTTTTTTGCTCCTAATAGAAGGCATTACGGCTGCGATTACACTCTAAATAATGCACTTTCAATCCACTTTCAATGCACTTTCCAACTGGATTTTGACAGTTCACACAGCAAAATCCAGTTGGGAAGTGCACTGAAAGTGGATTATTTGGTATGTTTGATCATAGCCTACATGTATTTTTTGTTTTTGGATTTGGCTTAGCTCGGCTTAGCCCAAGCTCATCAGGGCTTGGGAACTAAACAGGGCCAACCTCAGTCCAGTATCTGGAATAATGGGAGACCACCAAGGAAGATGGGGTTGCTGTGCAGACGAAGGCAAAGGCAACCTCTGTTTGTCTCTTAGCTGGAATGCCTGTGGCTGGGGTTACCCACACTCCTCCTCCTCCTCCTCCTCCACTTCTTCTTTGGACCAATGCAAACCTGGCATTTGAAATTTTTTTGGGGGAGGAATATTTTAGACAAATGATGCAGTTGGATCACTTGTAAGCAGAAGGAGCTCCTGTTGGTTTCCATTTCAAATTGACGAGTCAACAGATTTGCTCTGGAAACCCATGTGGGTCTCCACAGCAATCAGAACGGCAAAGGTGAAGAAGAAATAAAATGATTCTGTGGACAGCAGGACTGAAGTAACAGGAATACGTTTGCGGCCACTGCTGATAACTGCCCCAAACTGGAGAGGTATCAATATTGCTCCAGCCAAAAGGATTAAAGAGCAGTGTGGGCAAATAAGGCTGAGGAGAGTGAAGGCAGAGAAGAAAACCGAAACCAAATGGCGCTGAAACAAGCTCCAGTGAGCAAAGGCCTTTCCTAGAACATGGAGCAGGTGCCACAAGGGGGGAAAGGGCTCAGAAGAACCACAGGAGGCATGGCAAAGAGCCATGTCAGCTCCCAAGCCACGGAGGGCCACTTGCATAGAGTAGGGGGGGTCAGACCTGGGTTGGGAAATACCTGGAGATTTGGGAGGTGGAGCCTGGGGAGGGCGGGGCTTGGGGAGGGGAGGGGCCTCAGCAGGGGGTAGAATGCCATAAAGTCCACCCTCCCAAGCAGCCACTTTCCCTAGGTCTCTGTCATCTGGAGATTAATTGTAAAATCGGGGGTATAGAGTGTGATAGTGGGATGGACCTGGACATTAAATATTTAAAATTCTATAAATATGTTCTCATTTTGGCAAACACTTGGTGGCAAATAAGCGAAGGTATACTTACAGGGTTTTAGCAGCTCAGATTTAGCAATGCTGGTTAAAGCAGCCAAGACTCTGCAATACATCCATTCATTAACTGAACAATCTAATAAGTTGTGTCTGGTATATTCTTTTCTTCAGTTTGAAAAGCAAATGGGGTCTTATAAGGAATTCTGATTTTATTCAGCAGATATCCAGTGGTTTTACAACTATGCCACAATCTCGTTAAGCATCATGGACTCTTGCCAAGCACTTTGTTTTGATCCTGCAGGTTCAGCTCTTGGAGCATCTCACCCAGTTGCCTATAATAATGATGGTTAGGAAACTCTGCTGAATGCAAAGGGAAAGGAAGGAATAAGTAGGGGGAGAGA